>NC_029788.2:116044845-116063771 GCF_000816755.2 Arachis ipaensis | reverse complement strand
TAATTTAACAAATTAAAATTGATCAAATTACAAAAAAAAAATGGTCAAAGTTTGTAGTTAGAATTTATCATAATTATGTTGGTATAATAATCGAGTAGTAAAATAAGTTGTCAATTTATTATGTTAAAATTTTATAGAAATATTAGTTAGAATTGATTAAGAATAACTATATAACTAAAGAAATTAGCATATCCAAATTTGTAAATAGATATCATATGTAGTGATATTATTAAAGTAAAATATCTATCTATACCAATATATAATGGGGATATGAAAGTTTGGTATCCAATTCCTTCTTCCCATTTTATCCTCTTTCTTTTTTTTTCAAGAAAAAGATTTACCCACTTCAAAAACTGTCACTACGTAGTTAATTTTTTTTTATTTTTTTTTAAAAATTAACTTTACCCATGACAGAGTTTAAAACTGATTCATTTTATTTCAAATAATAACATAATTTGTTGATATTTTATAATAAAATTAATTAAATTACAATACACGGTTTAAATATTTCTGATGTCTATCGTTTATCTTAAAAAAAATTACATATAACTGTGTACTCCTTAATTAAATTTATACCAATTAATTAAATTACAATACACGGTTTATTTATTTTTCTATGTCTATTGTTTATATTTTAAAAAAATTATATATAATGGATTATACCAATATATAATGGGATAGGAAAGTTTGGTATCCAATTTCTTCTTCCTATTTTATCCTTTTTTTTTATGTTTGTTAAACACTGATTCAATATAACAAGAGAATTAAATTACTCTTTCACTTTCAATTTTGGTCTAGCAAACGTTTTTTTTCTCTGCATCTTGCTATCACAAAATCAGCAATCACGTCAACGTCGACCACTTGGACAGAATCTACTAGGCGAAGAAGACAGAACATGACCGAAGAACAAAGACAGCAACACCTAACTATGCAACTTATTGGGAGATGATTCGACAAGAAAACAAGTTGCCATGTCAACTGAAACACAAGTGGAGGTACCACAAACACAGGAGTAACCGATTGACTGCAATTAGAACAAGCAAATGGAAATCTATAACAATATATAATGTGGATACGGAGTTATTTAGATAAAAGAACTTCCACTGTTAACAGCAACACATGTTCTTCTATCTCATTTTTATTCTGTATTTCACTAATAGTTGTAGGAACCGTAACCTCTTCTTCAATTCTTTATTCGAATAATTTATCCTTTTTATTAATTTTATCTGTTTTTTATTTTTTTATTTCTCTTTACATTTCTGAATGTGCTTCTCTGTATGTAACAATTATTTGGATGAGTTTTTGTGATTTTCTGAACTAGATAATGACTATGCTAAATGTTGATTTTCGACGCCATGTATGAAAGGAGGAAAAAAATAATTAGGGATGATAAATAATTTTTTATCGATCTTATCGTTTTATTTTAGGTATATTCTTTATGTGGGTACTTTATACCAATAGTTTGATCTCATTATTCAATTTTTAGTGCTTCTCCTCTCACCGTTAGGTGCACTTTTGTGTATTATCACTATTGCCATCATTCTCCTTCCTTCAACATCGTGATGGTATCGCCTTCATCTTTTCCTCGCTTCCATTAACTACAATTGCAAATTTTATACCGTTTTACTGCAGTTATTAATTTCACGCATAAATTTCACCTTCATTTTTCTTTCTCTTCAGTTTACTTACCAAACTGTATTAATTCTTATATATTTTTAATCTATCTTTTGCATCCAAAGTTTTCTCTCATCAATTTAATTTTAAAAAAATTATTATTTTTTTATTTGATATTTGTTTTTTAATTTTTTTACATGTATATACCTATCAATAATGAACCGAAGAACTCTCATAAATTATTTTGTTAATTCTTTTTTATTTTTTAAACTGTTTTGTACAAGATAAAATTATTTTTAAAATTTTTTAAATTATTGATTATGTAGAATATTTTTTTAAATTTTGAGTGCATCAATATTTACCTTTTAGTTAAATCTCAATTTTTTTAAACTGCTTTGTATTTAATGATATTTTTTTAATTTTCTAAATTATTGATTATGTAAAGTATTGTAATTAAAATTTGAGTATATAAATATTTATTATTAAATTAAATTAAATAAATTATACAACAAAAAAATTAGTAATTTTGTATTCCACAATATTATTTGTTTGGCATATAGCCCTGATGATTTGATGAGTTTAATTTTGATGGTGATTAGATGCACGTGTAAAACTATTTTACACTAATAGGACATCAAAATTAAATTCTTATTTGATTGACATAAAAAAGATGCAAAAAAAAATTTGCAACTACCAATGATTTGTTAAAATATTAATATGTTTATTTCCTAAACTATTAACGATGTAGAATTCTGACATTTAAGTATATGCAAATTTGTTTATAATTCAATTAAAATAAATAATTTATATTTCAAAAAAATTAATTAATTAAATATTATTTGTTTGGCATATAGTATTGATTATTTGATTGGCATATAAAAGATGCAAAAAAAAAATATGTATCTATCAATAGTAAAGTGAAAAAAACTCTTACGAATATTTTGTTAATTATTTTTTAAATTTTTAATCAGTTCTATGTTGGTTAATATTATTTTTTTATTAAATATTAGATTGACATATAACATTAAAGATATGGTAGGATAATAACATCTATGAATTAGTTTTTTTAAATAACCTGATAACACAATAAATATCTAAATTTTTTGTTATATATTTTTTAACAGTTTCAACCTTCACAATATTATACAGGCTAATTTAGATAGCCAAAATAAACTAAAATAAATAACAACAAGAAGATATAGAATTTCACTTTTTGTTATATAATACAAAAATAATATAATAATACAATAAACTGTAATAAAAATAAAGTAAAATAAGTAACAAGAAGATATAGAATTTTATTTTTTGTTTTGTAGTACAAAGATAATCTAATAATCTAATAAATTGTAATATTCTGATACAAAAGAACATAAAATTTAATCAAAAATACTATTTGTACACCAAAATCAGCTACCAATGTATTTGTGTATAATAAATACATGTGTAGTTTAATTTATTTTCAATGTGTATTTATATTCTAGCATATATTTTATACTGATGACAAACTTTGGTGGCTGATTTTAGTGTACACGTAGTATAACTCAAACTTAATATTATTCTTTTCAGTAGCTTTTTATCTTTTTATTTTAATTTTATTAAAAAATACTAATATAATTTACTTTTAACTTTTAACTTTTAAGATAAATGTAAGGATGTGACATTTCATGTATTAGATAATGTAAAAAATTTATTATAGAAGAAGTTAACAATATAAGAGAGAGAGAGAGAGAATTTTTTAACCTATTAAATATGAGTTATATCAAGTGAAGTGATGATTAAGAAACATATTAGAACTCTGAATTCAAAAAATTTTTTTTGACTCTTTTTATACCGTGTTTCACTTTAACTAACTATTTTTTATGGATAGTATTTAAGCGACAAACAAAATAGTAAGAAGGTTCGTATTAGATTATGAAAATTAATATCATCCTTATAGTAGGATCGCATTATTTCAAAACATGCAAAATAAAATAATAAAATATAGTTTAATTAATTTACACAATAAAACAAACGTACAACTTATATAATAGTAGTCAAATGTAAGAAGTAATGACAGTCTTTTATTCTAAGGGCCTATATTAAATTGCAACTTAATTTTATAATTATTAGTTAAAGACTTACAATAATGTACTATTTTTATTATATTAGTTATGATATATTTTAATATTATTTTTAAGGATTACTGACATCAAATTTTGATAATTTGAGCAAAAATTTTGAATGTTTTATGTCGTACATTTTTTTAATAGAATAATAAGACAACTTAAAATCCACTTCAAGCAAAAACTATTATTTTTATACATTTAGATATTCAGAAGACACAAAAACCAATTCTTTTAACAACACTTCAACGACTCATAAAAGTTAATATAATAAATGATTATAGATCAAAGTGATAGACAAGATTGAAAGTTGTGATAATAGTACTTGGTGATAATTAATTACGATTGGGTGAAGAGAAGGTGTGAGGAGAAGAAGAAAATGAGAAAGGAGAATAAGGCAATAATAATGTGCGATAGAAATAATAGTAAGAGAAAATAATAGTGTGTGATACAATAAGAAGATATAATAAAAGTATACATTAATAATGAAAAAAAAGAAAATATATATATATATATAGGTGAATTCTACTCAACTCCCTCTTAAATAACATGTAAATTATCTTTTATAGACGTGGCACATTTTAATTGAATGTTTACTTTTAACTTGAGTTAATTTAACCTAATAAGAGTTAATATCTTAACTAAAATAGAACCATTTTATAATTAAATAATTTTTAAAATGGGGATGTGACTCTAGTTCGAGAGGATTGGGTTCTGCAACGTCGTTTGCAAAATATTCTCATTGTGTACCCCCTTAATAAACGACCTTGCAGAACTACATGTCTCAATGCCATGCTACCTTCTTCTTTGGAAAGAGGCATGGAAAGCATCCCTCTGCTTTAGAGCATCTTGGATAAGGACATCTCACTCCCGTTCTTGCACCAGCATTGCGTCGACGCAGTGTAGGGAGTGGCGAAAATGGTATAGAAAACTAATGAATTTATAGTTGGGAGTTAAGATGGCTGAGAATTTTAATTCCAAAATTGAATTAACTAACGTACGTATGAATAAGTGATTTTGGGCTTCCTTTTAGGTGGAGGATTGGAGGTGAGCGATGAGGAATAAGGAATGAGGGAGAAGCCATAGCCATTAGAAAGAGTTACGGTACTTTTTCTGGTAGATTGATTTGGAAAAAAAAAAAACTAGAATTCAATTTTTAATATTTTATCAAATTATACATTCACCCCTTTTAAATAATTTTTTAATTACAAAATAGCCTAACTATAGTTAAGATAGTATTCAATCATAAAGTAACACATTACAGAGGATAATTTACATGTTACTTTAGGAAAGGTATAGTAGAATTTACCATATATATATATGAACGATCTCGAGAATATTAGTTTCAAGAGTTGTTGCTGTATATTAGTTCACTACAAGAAACATCGTTAAAATCGACGGTCAAATCGACGGCAAAATGGACGGTGAAGGTGGTCGCTATTAAACTTGTCGATTTTTAAAATTCTAATAAAATCGACAATTCTAGCATCGATAATATGAGGTTAAGTTTTTCCCATATTAAGTAAAAGCGACGCGTCTGTCGTCGATAATATTAAATAAAATCGACAAACCAACTGTCGATTTTGGTTTTATTAAAATAGACAAGGAAACCGTCGATTTTTAACTTATTAAAATGGACAAGCGAGCCATCGATAAAATTATAAAAAGATTGACAAGTTCTATGTCTATTTTTTATTTTCTTTTGTCTATTTTGAATTTAAAAATCGACATTACTGCCGTCAATTTTAATAGCTACAGTTTTTTTTTCATTATTTGAAAAATAATAGTCAATTAAATATTACATAATGAAACAAAAACTTTTAAATACAAAAATAAAATTTACAATAAATATTAAATAGTGAGTTTACATACTTATCAAAACAATAATAAATAATCCTCTAACTTAAAGATTTAAAACAAGATAAATAACTAAACTCTACTAATAATACAAAATATTCAAAACAAAGTAAATAATCCTACTCGTACTCATCTAAATAGTCCTTATCTGAGTCATCGAGATCGTCAGAATTATCCTCCATATGAGCGCCCTGTGACTGTCCTGGGGGCTGCAAGATAGGTGGGAGTTTTCTTCTTGGGACTGCGCTTTTCTGGGAGCTTGGAAAAGTAAAAAGAGGAGGTGGAGGGACACGTGATCCAGAACTACTAGGACCCATGGCCCTCACATACTTAGTCAAGCTGCTAAGTTGATGACTAAACTGATCCATCTGTGAGTTATTGGTGTTGAGATCCTCACGCAAGGATTCAACCGTCTGTTGCCACTCTCTTTTCTCCCTTTGATAGCGGTCTTCAAGCTCTCTATATTTAGCGGCATATTGTTCAACTTCCCTATTTGAGTATTATGATTTGTTCTCTAAGATCCAAAACATCAGTGCTGGTGGTCGTGGTTGGCCCATCAACTCGGGGTCGCATCATGGAAGAGTTCCTTACCTCACCCATGCCATATATCCTACCTCTTCGTTTTCCACCCACTGTCTCAATCCATATGCTTTCCTCAGAGACAGGTGGTGGATCAGTTACACTAGCCTCTATAGCAGCCTGTCGCTCTTGCTCAGCCTGAAACATGCGCTCTTGAAATGTTTTCTACAATGATTGGTAAACTACTTTAAGTATCAATAATAATGCAAAAGTTAAGAAGATGTGACAAAAATAAGTCTAAAATTACAATGAAGGAAAGTATTAAGTCATTTCTTTTTGCACATTCTAAGTTACACAAAAAGCAATTACAATGAAAATAGGTAAGTTACCTTTGCCATTCGGGAGTGTTCATCAACCCATTGAGTCCTATCCTCTTTGCGAGTATGGGTGTGCTCAAAAAACTCATCCATACGCGATGGTCTTCCAAGCGATTGATTCTACATAATATAAGTAATAATCAAAAGAAAGAAGTTGATATTATTGTCAAGGTTTAGAAAAAACTCAATTTTTGCATTATTACTAGTCGAATAAGGTTCTTGCATAATTAGGCAGATTAGAACAATCAGCAAAAGGAAACAATCAAGGGATCTGTATGCATTTGTGTTCATAATAACCAAGATAAATACTATGTATATATAACACAATGATTACCTGAGTATGTTTCCATTTCATGTCACCTAACACAATCTCCACCAAAAATAATATTCAAATCACAAATATCAATGATGTTTCAGTTTACCCTCGGCAACAGAAGCCGTAAGATGCTGCATATGACATGAAGCTTTCTCCATGAGTGTTGACTGGCTCCTAATGTGACAACAAAGTAAAGATAAACACTACAAAGGAGACCTAGTAGAACAAGAGCTGACAAGAGTGATCCCGTGCCTCTCCATGAGTGTTGACCAACTTCCCAGCTCATTCTTAATTAAGAAGGTATCATTTATTACACACAGCAGGTTCATTGCTTTTAAACTAGTCAATTTGATTCTAGATTCCTCGTTAATAGATTTTATTTTGGCATGAATATCTCCGGAACTTCACAAAACAGTGAGACCAGGTAGGCCCATTCATACATATAACATTATTTATAATCTTTAATTGTTAGTATCTCATCCATCATCAGAGTTGTAGATGTCATTATTTCTATCTCTCAAAATCTATCAAAAAATTAAATAGAACAAGAATGTGTCTCTCCAATAAAAATCCTACTTCAGCTAGTTGTTCAAGTTAGGACAAACATACTAAGGAACAATGAGAAAAACAATGCATCAAACCAGATTACATATTTTTTGTAAGAAGTATTCATAAACATCAATAAACCAGATTCTAAATCATTTCAATCTCATTTGTAAGAAGATTGTAAAATACGTAAAATAAAATAGATAAAATTTACCCTCCATTCTGTCCACCATATTTTTCGAGTATCATCATCTGCTTCATCAAAACTCAGCCAAGACTTGTTGTAATTTTCCTTAAAAACCTGAGAAATGCACTTCAAGCCAGGCTTAGGTGGGTGCCAACTACATCAATAATTCCAAGGTATATCTGTTCAGTGTGATAGGCAATTTTCATAATCATAGGAACAGTGTAATTGAAAAAGAAGAATGAAAAACAGCTTTTAAGTTTGGAAGAAGACTCTTGAATTTCTAGTAAAAAAGTGTGAGGTCCCGGCAAGTTCTCACAATAAAATCTCATAATATATAGAAAGGGACATTAGCTGATATCATCAATATCTATATATCTGACCTACCACCAACATTAATTTAAACTAAAAGAGGAGATCAGAGGGATTATTGTGTATATTCCTTGGCCAATGATTAGCAGAAGTTTATATCAGCTAGCCTAGATTCTAACTAATTATAAAGACATATTATTTCATAAAAATGAGGCATGCTATTCATAACATTTAAAGCAAATAACAAACCATTTGACACCATCATATCTAAGCTTAGGAGCACTTGTGGCGGAGTGACCAGTGGCAGTGGATGTTCCTGGACCCTGAGTATCTTGGGTACCAGTAGATGTGGTTTGTTTTTCCCCACAAGATCCTGCTCGACTGGGAGCTACGATAGCTAGATCACTCTGCACACTATGTGAGGCAGTGTTGGGATGCTCATTGGCTTGTTGAGCGCATGATCTTGGTGCACCCGGAGTAGGCATCATGTGTATCTGAGGCTCCTGACGAGGGGGGATAGTAGTAGCAATAGGTGGCGGTCTCCCACTAGTCGGAACAGTCGTGCCTGATGATGACCCAACGAGAGTGTATGGATCTGCATGTAAGTCAAGCGGGCGACCGGTAGAAAGCCTAGGCCTCCCTTTCGGCCTCGGCCACGGCCACGACCACGACCACGACCACGACCGCAATCTCTGTCTCTACCAACCATATCCTGTACACATTGAAATTAGGTTTAAATAGAGTGGAAATTATTTTTTAATTAAAAACTTATCTCTTCAATGAAATTTAACTTTTCACCAAAAGAAAAATTCCCCTATATAATATGGCAGCTTGTATTTTTATGTGTGTGTGTGAAATAGTAGTAATATGGCAGCTTGTAGTAATGGAAGAGATTTTTGGTCAATGTAATTGCATACAGCTATGTGATTATAACTGGCTAGTAAAGGGCACGTTAGTAAATAAATAAATATCAAGTTAAGCACCAAAAAAATAAATAAATATCAAGTTGCATTGGCCACATAAAAAGTTTTTCTTTTTCATTGTTATATGCCCTTCTAGTCTTCATTCTGCTATTTCACACACACATATATATAGTAGTAGCTATAATTATTCTCTTCAATGTACTTTTTATTTTTTACCTTGTATTTTTTTATTCTTCTGACATAACATGGATTGCCGGCAGCCTGTCACACGCATGCACAAACACTAGCTAATACAAAGAGCAAGGGCAAAAAAGAAGGGGAAAAAACCTCTGAAAAGCAATAAGATTGAGAAAGTAATATACCTGGGCAGATGAAGTCCCTGCTGAATCCAATGTTTTACCCTGTAAAGAAGTAAAATGCCACATGAAGGTTAATGGAGGTAACAGATGCCTAAACAAACAAAACATGAAGGTATAACAATAAAATTGAAAGAAATGTTTCTAGCTGACTTCATCAAATTGAAACAGACAGCATAATGGAATAGTGTAAATGGATACCACTGCAACTTTGATAATACTTGTGACTATGTCAACCCTGCCAAAAAAATATATATATGCACTATTATTCATTAAGAGTAACACTCACAGTTAACAATTAATTAGCCATAACTAACTAATTTGAATATGGATGCATGCCAGCTTATATGGCAGAGGCTTCTTAATCACTTAGTAACTTGCATGAATTGAAATGCATGCTTAAGCATTTACTTTTCCTCCAATGCTTGCCTAATTTGTTAGCACAGCAAATAACTATGGAATATGAGGCATGAATCATTCTTTGTTAGGGACATGAAATCTTCATCTCCATCTGATGCTTCATATATAACACCATATTTAGTATTACTACAGAAATCATTGAAACAAACATTGAGGAATATTACTATACTTGCATTGTTAGCATAAACTTTTAAAGACAGAACATTATTATTTATTTTATTTAATGGTTGAAATGAGTATGAATGAAGAGGGTCCGAGTCATAAAGTAGTGAGCTAGGGAATCTTCTTCAGATGAATTAAATAAAGTGCAATGAAGAAACTCAAATTTGGACCGGAGATCAAGGACTCAATTAATTATATATTGTTGTGTTATTAGCTTATTAGGTTATGATGATAATAAAATTATGAAATTTTTTTATTTTATTTTATTTTATTTTTAGGTAAAGTATATTTTTTGTCCCTAATGTTTGTTAAAAATTTCAAAAATATCCCTAAATTTTAATTTGTTTTAATTTTATCCTTCAAGTTTTCGATTTGCATCAATTTTATCCTTATAATTAATTTTTAGATAATTAATATTTTTCTTTCCAATTATACCCCTTGTCTATCCCCCACCATCATCATTATCATCACACTCCCCTCTGTTTTTCTCTCTCTGTGTATCCCTCGTCTATCCCCCCACCATCATCATCATCACACTCCCCTCTCTTTTTCTCTCTTTCTCTTTTCCCCATTCTCACCATCATCTCCCCCATCGTGAATAACCATTATCAACCTCCTTCTCCATCATCGTCGGCCATACCCCTCTTTTTCCTTCTTTCTCCTTTCTCCTCCGACCCTCCATCTCCACCAGCGTCAACATCAACCGCAAGTCCTTCCGCTTTGGAAAATTCGTCCAATACCTCAACGCACTCCAAGTCTTACACAAACCGCACATCTCCTCCGATCTCAACTTCTTTCTCTCCGTCGTCGACTTCGACAGTGAGGGAGTCTATTACTTCATCGAACAACTCGTGTGGCTCGCCAAATCGGGACCCATCGATCTGAAGTGGTCACGTTCGTTCAGATGAGGTTCGAGGAGATGGAGGGAGATGAATTAGGGTTAGGAGCACCGAAGCCAAACGGAGCTTCGAGGAGAATTTTGCGTTCTGTGAGGAGCAATAGGGTTAGGGAAAGTCGTGGAGTTGGTATGATTTTTCAAAATTTCATGTCAATTTTTAGTTCAAATCAATGAAAATTTTTCTTCTGAAATGGTCATTGATGGGTACAAATTTGAGCTTGAACGCTGACAAAGATAAATATTATTGTGGCTTGTGGTGGTGAAATATTACATTTATTTTTGCAGTTTTGTAATTGACACCAGCATAGCCATGAGGACAGAGCATAAATTAGAAAAGAGAAAATAATGCTTATTCCAATTGAATGAGTACTCTTCATATTCTATGGGAACTTGAAAAGAAATGCTCCTTAATGTTAAATACAATTGAATGAGTACTCTTACATGATGGTTGTAATGGAAAAAAGAGAGGTATGGATGGAGAAGGAAGTTGATAATAGTTGTTTGATGATGGTGGTGGTGGAGCTCATGGTGAAGACGGAAGAGAAAGAGATGATGATGATGAAGATGATGGGATAGGAGAGGGGTATAATTGGAAAGAAAAATATTAATTATAAAAAAATTAACTATAAGGATAAAATTGATGCAAATCGAAAACTTAAGGGATAAAATTGAAACAAATTAAAACTTAGGGATATTTTTGAAACTTTTAGCAAACATCAAGGACAAAAAATATACTTTACCCTTTATTTTTTTACCTGAAGAAGCTGCTGGCTTGTCAGTATTCTTAACAGTACTATACATCTGCAGAAGCCAAAATAAGACAAAACAAGATAGTACACATAGGGGGATAAAAAAGTAGAAGTTGTCCTGTTGCCTAATTCAAACAAGAGATTCAACTGTTCATCCCTTTCATTCATTTGCTGCACAGTTAACAATTAAATAGAAGTCTCTGCCCCCTTTTTCCGGTATTCCCAATTTAATAGGTTAAAGACTAATATCTTATGGTTTGAAGTTTTATTTAAGAACTTCTTATTGATTAATGAATACAAAGCTGATTTAATGGATTACTTCTTATGTTGCAGATATCACATAATCTCTTAAATAAAGGGATAGGATGCCAAGAGAGGACCACATTTTGTGACTATATCCCAACTTCTTCTGCACTTGGAGGGCCTGAACTTCTGTTTCATTAGTATATTCTCTACAGAAAGCAAGAACCATGTGAATAGTTTTTTTTTGGTTGAACCTCACTAAAATCACAAAGTCTAAATCCCCTATTAGCCTAATAAATATAAAATTTATCAAGTAAAACTTCTGTTAGCCGACGAAAATAGCACATAAATCAGTAAAGTGCAACACATAACATGCTTTTTGAAAATATTAAGGCATGGATAAAACTTCAATGAAGAAATAAGAGAACAGACATATATAAATAAATGAGCTATACATCCCGTGTAAGAAATTTCTTTTTCCATGCATATTCTTTTATTTAAAATATTATAATTTTATATACTTTGAATTAGTGCAATCTATGAGAACAAATGAACAATGAAGAATGGTTTTTCTTACACCAGGCAGCTTAATACTAGATACTGCATGATGTTCTGTTTGTAGAGAGAAAATGCAAATCATGGAAAGCAAAAAGGAAAAGAGGTTAAGCCTAGCTAAACCTGGACACTAGCGCCCAAAAGGTTAGCTCAATGTTTTTCTTTAAACCAAATTCGGTAACCTATATTTTACAAGGTCACGATTCCACTAGTTCGCACAAAAATGTCACTATTCCAAGTAATTATTCACACATACATCTAAAATAAAACCACCTAAAATCTGTGCCTCAAATATCAAATTGATTTCATGAACCTAAAGTCCTAAACTACACAACCTCTTCGAATCGGTTGCTAACTCTACTAAAACATACTCTGAATTCACCAATAAATTTCTCACAATGTCTTGATCATAATGATAACAAGTCCTTCTTTATCTCCATAATTCTTAACTAACCCTTAACAATCCCTAAATGTGCCTAAATCTTAATGAGCTACCACAAGTGTTAGGCCTTATGGTGTATCATACTTAATAAACTCCCCTTGAACTTTTTCCATCTTATATCACTCAATTGGAACCAACACCAAACAAGATAGAAACAACAACTACTAAACTATCTAATTCTTTTTTCAGTTATACGGAACAATATATACATAAACATAGAATTCAGATGACAATAGAACATAGAACCATGGTCACGAACTTCATATAAATAACTCCAAACAATAAAATTCAAGATAAAACATGAAAGATGCAAAATCAGGCAATTAAAAATGAAACCTCGAAGCATGCCGAAATCGTTTCCGGGAGGAGGATCAGTCCGGGGAGCTGGAGGTGGGCCGGGGGAAGCGGCGCGGCAGCTGAAACGGCGTCGCCGGAGGAGGAAGGTGGTGGAGAGTGGGTGAACAGAAGGAGTGAGTGAAGGAGAGAAGAGAAGGAGGTTCACGGAAGAAGAAGAAGAAGGGGGTAACCGTGACGGAGGAACGACGACAATGGAGAATGACGGCGGCGCAACCGTGAATTTGGGTAGAACAAGGGGAAATTGTGTTTCTGTTGATTGGGAAATTTGGGGATTAAATGGGGAATTGGGTTCTGAACTTTGGATGTCGGAAGGGGACGCGAATAGTTGTGATTTTAGTGATAAAAATAGACAGGTAAATTTGTCGATTTTAATTTAAAAAAAATGATATTTTAGACGTTTATTTTATACTTTGAATCTATTTATATTTATCAATGGTAAGTGTTATTGATATTTTAAATAACAAAATCGATGCCATATTCGTTAATTTTAAAATAAAAGTATTTTTTATTACTCGTTCGTCGACAGTGTAAAGGATAATTTATTATAAAAATATCGATAGTCTGGTTGTCGATTTTAATATTTTATCTTTAGTTATATTTTTTTGACAATATCAACAGCAAGCTGTCAAAAAATATTGACGATAAAAATAATCGTTAATTTTTTACGTCAAAAAAATTTGTTTTTTTTTTTTTTTTTAATACAAATTAATTCTTACTTTAACAATATTTCCTTTTAAAGACATAAGACAATGTTTTGTTACCAAATGATAGATAATTCATTCATTAATGAAAGAAAATTACAACTTTTCATATTTGGGACAAAAGAAAGAAAAGTGGGGAGCTCCCAACACTCAAGAGATTAAGAAATCAGGACATAAACATTAAGGAAAAGGAAAGCGAAAGTAGTCGCTTAGCAATTAGCAACCAGGACACTCTTGCTTGGATGATATGTATAGTCTCTTCAGCTTCTTAGTGTCTTATTTAGTTTCTACTTTCTATATGTGTTACTGTTTGTTTTGGAAGACATATATAATATAGTTTAATTTGGAATAAATTGTGTTCATAAGTTTAAGTGATTCTAGTTCTTGCCAGCATCAATGTCATACTTGTTTCTAGTTTCTATTCAATTTAACGAATGACTAAATATAGTAATTTTCAGTGAGAGCTTAGCTTGTAATTTGTAGTTGAAGTGTGACATTTCATATATTCATAGCCACATATAAACACAGAATTGATAGATAGATTAATTAAGTAATTCTTTACCTAAATAATAAGAACCTTTTTGTCTTTTGCATGGATGGAAAAAAAATAACTGTTTGAACTTAATTAAGCAAACTAAACCAAGCCTGAAAAAGAGAAAAAGAAAAGAAAAGAAATCTGTTTGTGCAAGTCTTTCTAAAAAGTAAGAACCTTTGTTCTGCACTAAAAGGCATGCATGCAAAGGAACACAGCTATAAGGGCAAATAAGCGGTGAATTTTTGAAAGTTCTCTGTCATTCTAAAAGAGTAATATTAGTTGTCAATAAATATTATTATTTTTAGTTAGTAATAATTTATATTTATATTTATAAGACGTTTTGTTAGAAATTAATTTGGTTATGGAAAAAATAATGGTGATAACTTTGAATATGGATGCATGGTGAATTTTCCATTAATGTGGACCTGAGTTATTCAGAGACCTGCAAAACGCAGATAACGTTTTGCAATGGCAAAAAAAACAAAAATCTGCATACCTGAAAAAAGCAGGATGCGATTGAACTGGGCAGAAATCAGGGTCCGAAACGTGGCCTGCATGCTGAAAGGCGCAGTGTTAACCAGCATAGGGCTAAACAAAATACAGGTTGCGTTTGTCAGACATGCACAGTTAAACGTGGGTTGCATTTTGCAGCGTTCCTAGTTGTATGCGTGCCACGTGTTGGAGAAGATTGTTGCGGGGTGTTTAAAATACAAAACACAGAGAGAAAAATTACTGAAGAATAAGTGTTATGTGAGGGAGTTACTGAAGAGTGAAGAGTGAAGAGTGTTGTTGTGTAAATAAAGATCATATTATTGAGTACTTGGATCATCTTCAATGGACAAGTTAATTTTTTTTTAAAATTTTATGAGAATAATGTTTAATAAGAATAATGTTTATGAGTACTTGGATCATATAATACAGTTTAATAAAAAGAATGTTTTAATGTTAATTATTATTATTATTATTATTATTATTATTATTATTATTATTATTATTATTATTATTATTATTATTATTATTATTAACTGATATTATTTAGAATTTAATAATTATCATTTTTTTTTTGCAGGCTAATAGGAATTTGTTGCCTAGAAAACTCAATCCGTCCGATACTTTTAACGAGGTAGCTGCAGCGGCACTGGAGTTTACTGGGTTTCAACACGTTTCGCGAGTAGGCGAAATGAGAGGTCATTCTGCACTACTGAGTGCCTTAGTAGAACGCTGGCAGCCGGAGACTCACACATTCCATCTTCCGGTCGGTGAAGTCACGGTGACGCTGGAAGATGTGGCCTACATTCTTGGTCTCCCGATTAATGGGGAGGCCGTTACGGGTAGATCAGACAGCAGTCACCAGTTTTTTGTGGAGAACTGCATTGCGTGTTTTGGTCGGGAGCCCCGGTCCGCGAGATCACGTGTTGGGGAAGGTTAATATTGCATGGGTCTGGCGGTGCAGAGACAGCGAGCCGTGTGATAAATACATAACATCTTCTTCCCAACCTAAATCCCCGAGCTCATCAACATTAACCTCCTCCCCGACTGCGCCCAACTCTAACTGCTGTTCGAACTCAACGTACAGCTCTATCATCGGCATATGAAATCGGATTTGTTGATAAATACATAACATCTGCTGCATACTGGCATCGTCAGTGATGGGCATCATTTGAAACTATATCAGCCCACCAAATACTTGTACAAGATTCCTGTATAAAATGTTGCTCACCTTTTTCGAAATGTGGCTTTGAATGTGAAGGTTGTGGTAGGCTTAGAGAAGGGGGTTGAATCTATGCCTTCCTTTTAAGTTGCTGTTATTATACTTTTAAAACCAATTTGCAGTTTTGATTCTGTTTGACTTCAGCAGCGGAAATTTATGAGACAAATTATTTTTGTCTTATGAATATCAGAAAACAGAACACAACAGAGAAGAGAAAAGCTGACACCAGCATGTATCCTGGTTCGGTTGCCTTGTGCTATGCAACCTACATCCAGTCTCCTCCACAACTATGGAAGAATTTCACTATAGTTAACAGTATTACATACACCAATAACACAGGATTGACCCAATCCTTTCACACTCAAGTTCTAACCTAACTTGACATTGGCTATGCTAATACCTAACTATACCTCTTAGTGCTAACCCAACTAAGAAAGGGATACCTTACAGGTACAAGATACAAGACACAATCATACCTAAAGAAATCAGAAAACAACTCTAGGCTTTTCTCTCAAGTGTATCTCTCAGCCTTTTTCCACTCATGGCTTTTTCTCAAGCTTCCTCACAATGCCTTTTCTCTCAAGAAATTACAGAAAGATAAACTTAGAAAAGTACATTACAATCAGTAAAACATGAAGGAGATTGACTTCATCAGCAGCCTCTTTGCTATGTGCAAACCAGATTCACAAACCTCAGCTTGAGTTCTTCAGTATTGGCCGAATGCTTCTTTGAAAGAAAGCATTATCCAAGTAGATGAACTCCTCTTCAGAACACTGTTCTCACACTCTGGTTTTCTCTCCTTACCACTGAATGAACAGCAAGCTTCTTTTTATCTCCTTGCATGTTCCTTAGTTCTTCTTCCAAGGTCAACACCTTGAGCCTTGAGCTTCACCAACCCACAAGCTCACTTTTCCTTCTCAAACATCAAAGTAGGACCTTTTCTTCTGACTTCTCCAACTTGACCGAAAGCCATGAAGGAGTAACCGAAATTGTCTTCCAATGGTCAACCAAATCTGAACCATAGAGATGCAACTTGGTCCCCAAGAATCTCTTGTGACCGTGGATTTGTAGCAGTGAAGAACAGAGATCAACTTTTCCCTTGAATGTAGGGGTGTTCGCGGTGCGGTTTGGTTCGGTTTTAAGGAAAAAAGTCATCCGATCCGAACGCTTAATTTATGTGCGGTGCGGTTTGGATTGGATGAATTTTTTTTGAAAATCCAATCCGATCCGATCCGATTACAAGCGGTTTGGATCGGTTTGGATTTGCGGTTTTTTAAATAAAAAATTAAATACATATATCAAGTCTCAACATCAAATTTTAAATAATCAACAATGACATAACAAGTCTTAACAATATCTTAAAAAGCCAACGATAACATAACAATAGAAATAAAATTATAGGTTAGTTAAAATAAATAAATAAATAATATTTTGAACATAAAATATTTATTAAATAATAATAATACATAAATAATAAAAAAATGTATAACAAATTGAACATGTTATAAGTATAATTGTAAATATAATATTAAAATATAATATTATAACACATTGTGCGGTTTGGATTGGATTGGATCGGTTATGAAAAGTAGATCCGAAATCCGATCCAATCCAGCGGTTTGTAAAAAATAGAATCCAATCAAATCCGAATTAGTGCGATTTTAATCGGTTTTCGGTTTGGATCGGATTGGATGAGCGGTTTAATTTGGATCGGTTTGGATTTGAACACCCCTACTTGAATGCCATTTTCGGATAGAGCAGAGAGTTGGGAAGAAAGGATGAAGATCTGATTAATGCAAGATGAGATGGATTACCTTTCTTAAGCTTGATTTAGCTTGGAATTTCTGTTTTAGCTTCTGTGCTTCAAGCTTCAACTCTCTCTCTCTTGCTTCTTTGGTTACTAGCTTAGGGAGGAACCTTTTTCTCTCTTTCTCTTTCTTACTTTTCTGATGCCATGATTTGACTTGATTAGAGAGGAGAGGAACGTTGCTTATTTTGGAGGAGTGAAGAATTCAATCTTACAAGAGAAGCTTTGTGGGATGGATACGGGCTTGGATCCGGTTTTTATTAAGCAACCCGTTTGGCCTATTGGATCCTTTGGCTTTGTTTCTTTTGGGCTGTGCTTGTTTATTTACCCATCAGCCTTGCTATATTATTTTCATACCATTTGGGCTGCTTAACTTGAATTATGGCCTGCAACATAACATAAATAATTAGCAATGTATACTTATTAATTAAACAACTCTAATTATTTATTTTGCCAAAAATAATGTTTGTCATCACTAATTAATTTAGTTAATTTCTTAACTCAACAGAATGTTATTACAAAGTCCATTTTGCAACTCTGTAAAACTCATGGTACATGGAATAGCAAATGACAACGGACATTCACAAACAAAAGTTACTCCCTCATGTGTGTTTGGTATAACCTCACCGTTATAATATACTTGCAAATTTGCAATATTTTCCATAACTGCAACCTCACCTAATCCGATTTTTTTTGACACACCTGACTGCCAAAAAAACTCAGAACTACGACATATGTGTGAGAAAGAAGAATATAATGAGTAAAAATGGATTAAGACAAGCTGAATAAGAGTGTTGTTTCGTATTTATAGGTTGGACCCTTGTTTAAAATATTTTTTTTAAAACAAAACACAACCTGTGTTTTTAGTTTCTCCAAAAAAAAAAAAAACTGACAGCCCATAAAACACAACCTGCATTTATGAAAAAGCTACCACCAAAAAATAAAACGCAAGATGCGTTTGGGTTAAAGGAAAATAAAAAAAAATTAAAACATTTTGAAAAAACAAAACGCATTCTCCGTTTGTCTTTTTCTCTCAAGAATAAATAAATAAATAAATAGAAACAAAGCTAAACGTAACCCACGTTTTGATTAACTTCCATAGCAGTGAAAATATTGGTGATACATCTATTTCATTGGACAACACCAATATCAAACCCATAATGAAAAAAATGAGCCACATTTTGTAAACAAAAAAAAAAATATAATTTGTATCTATATTTATCAAAATTTTATACACATG
>NC_029788.2:116023363-116044746 GCF_000816755.2 Arachis ipaensis | reverse complement strand
TATTTGCACGGATTGAATAATAACAAAAAAATACTAAAAGTTGCTTATCCTAAAAAAATTTTGATTTTAAAACTGTCATAATATATAGGTTGTAAAATTTGACTTGGTCTGGGTGCATTTGATATTAATTCCTTGTTTTTTAACTCTGTCATATGTATATAAGGGTAGCAGATAAAAAAGGGCTTTTAGGTTGCTGATCTGGAGAAGTCGTATGCCATGAAGATTGCTGATTTGGAGAGGGCGGTTAAGGGGAAAGAAGATGCTGTTATAAGTGTCGTGGCCAAGGCAAATGAGTATGAGGAGGAGGTTACTCGCTTAAGAGATCAGGTTCGTCTTCTGCAAGCCGAAGTTAAGGAGGGTGATGTCGCTAAAGGTCGTCTTACTTCCCGTGTCCATGAGCTGGAGGAGAATGGTATGGAGATGTTTTCTTATGGATTTGAACGAGCTGTAAGTCAGATCGCTGTATTGGCCCCAGAGTTTAACAGTGATCATCTTGATATGACTAAGATAGTTGTTGGTGGGAAATTGGTTGTAGATGGTACTGTGGAGGAGCATGATGAGAACGCTCCTCCCTCTTAGTATATTTTGGATATGTATGATTGACTATTTTCTTTTGTTTGACCGAGGTTTGGTCTTCTTGTTTTGTTGATATTTTGAACTGTTTTGCTTTGGCCGAGGTTAGGCCAAGTTAATGTTGTCACTTTGTTGTGATTTTGTATATGTAGTTCCCCTTTGTATTTTGTTCGTTAGACTTAGATTCGTTTGAGAGAAACAATTCGGTAATTTGGATATATTGTGCGTCCGGCCTCGTTAAAACCCTTCCTTAGGCAAAACCCTCTTTGTTTTGGGAAAAAAGCTCTAAGGGGAAAAAAGAGTGCCTTCATCCGCTAATTGTACAATTTATGACCTATACATTTTCAATGAGGAAACATTCCAGTTCCCTGACACTGGGCTGCCCTGTAGTGTCTGGAGTTGATAAGCCCCCATTCCAAGTACTTTTGCTATTCGAAAAGGTCCCTCCCAGTTCGCGGCGAGCTTGCCGTGCGAAGGAGGTCGTCTCGCATCTTCAGTTCGCCTGAGGACAAGATCGTCTTCTGAGAAAGCTCTCGGGATGACTTTGCTATTGTGTCTTCTTGCGGCTAATTGTTTCATGGCCCTTTGTTTGATTGCTGCGATATCCTTATCCTCTTCGACGAGGTCAAGCTCGGCGCTTCTTATGAGAGTATTATTCTGTTCGTCATATAGCTCGGACCTAATTGTGGGTGTTCCGACCTCTACTGGAATTAGCGCCTCGGACCCATATACCAGCTTGAAAGGTGTTTCGCCTGTGGTTGTTTGTATTGTTGTGTTGTAGCTCCATAATATCTCTGGGATTAGCTCGGCCTATTCACCCTTTGCATTGTTAAGTTTTCTTTTTATTGCCTGCAATATAACTCGGTTAGCAGCTTCGGCCTGCCCATTGGTCTGTGGGTGCTCGACCGAGCTGAAATAGTGCTGTATATTAAAATTGTTCAAAAATGAGCCGAGCTTATTATCGGTAAATTGCCTACCGTTATTTGATATTATTTCCTTTGGTATTCCAAATCGGCATATTATGTTTTTCCATATAAAAGATCTTACCTTTTCGGCTGTTATCTTTGCTAAGGGTTGTACTTCTATCCATTTTGAGAAGTAGTCAATTGACACTAAAAGAAATTTTACCTGACCTGGTGCTACTAGAAATGGGCCGAGGATATCAAGTCCCCATCTTTGAAAAGGCCAGCTTACCTCCATGCTGTGCAATAGTTCGGCTGGCTTTGTAGAAATGGCTTCATGCTTTTGGCATTTGTCGCATGCCTTGACTTTCGCTATGCAGTCTCTTTTCATGGTCGGCCAAAAGTATCCTATTCGGACGATTTTCGCGGCTAGGGCTCTTCCTCCGATGTGGTTTCCACATACGCCCTCATGTACTTCGTCCATTACCTCTCTCGCCTCCTCGGCGTTCAGGCATTTTAGCAATGGTTGTGAGATGCCGCGCTTGTACAGTTCCCCTGCCATACTTGTATATAGACTTGCTCTTCGTCTGAAGTGTTGTGGATTAAGCTCGTTTTTAGGCACGGTACCTGTATTGATGTACTCAAGAAAAGGTGTTCTCCAGTCATGGAGATGGTCAATGTTTGTTATAGATATAAGTTCAATGCTGGGTTTTTTAAGTGTCAGCTGTGTTAGTGCTGATGTTTGTGTGTCTGCCCTAGTGGCGGCAAGTTTAGATAATACGTCGGCTCTAATGTTCTTTTCTCTATGCACATGTAAAATGGTGAATGAACTAAACTTCGAAATAAGATCCTTTGCTATCAGCCAGTATCGCTCTAGCAAGGGATCTTTTACCTGGTATTCCCCTCGGATTTGTTGGACTACCAAGAGGGAATCACAATATGCTGTCAGGCTTTATATCTGGAGGTTGAGGGCGAGCTTGAGTCCGGCAATGAGGGCTTCGTATTCGGCCTGGTTGTTGCTTGCTGAGAAGTGGAATTGTAGCGACTGCTCGGCCACTACATTTTCTCCTTCTTTCAGAATTACTCCGGCTCCGCTTCCTCCTCGGCTCGATGCTCCGTCTACATGTAACTCCCAGTACTTGTTGTGTTCAGCCGAGGTTAGCTCTGATATGAAGTTGGCTAAGATTTGTGCTTTTAGTGCCGATCTTGGTTGAAACTGGATATCGAATTCTGAGAGCTCTATAGACCATTTGGTCAGTCGTCCAGCTAATTCCGGCTTTGTTAGTATTTGTCGTAATGGTTGGTTTGTTCGTACTATTATTGTGTGGCTTTGAAAGTAATGTCTAAGTCTTCTCGCCGTCGTTACAAGTGCTAAAGCTAGCTGTTCTATCTTTGGATACCTTTGTTCTGTTGGCTGCATGACTCTGCTGACGAAGTATACTGGTTGTTGTGCTTTTCCTGATTCGGTCACTAAGGCCGAGCTTATAGAGTGCTTGGAAACAGATAGGTATAAGTATAAGGGCTTGCCGATTTCAGGTCTTTGCAGTACTGGAGGTGATGATAAAATGACTTTGAGCTCAGCGAATGCCTTTTCGCATACTTCCATCCATAGAAACTTCTTGTTCTTTGTTATTGTCTGGAAGAAATGATATGATCGGCTTGATGCTGATGGTAGGAACCGAGATAGTGCTGCTACCTTTCCTGCCAGCTGTTGTACTTCTTTTACTGTTTTGGGGCTCGCCATGTTGAGTATTGCCTCACATTTTTTCGGGTTTGCCTCTATTCCTCGCGATGTTAGCATGAATCCGAGGAATTTGCCTCCTCGTACCCCAAAAGCACATTTTTCTGGGTTGAGCCTCATTCTGTATGCTCGGACTTGCTCAAATATCTCTTGAAGATCATCGCAATGTGATTTCTCATGAGTGGTCTTGGCGACCATATCACCCACATAGATTTCCATGTTCCGACCTATCTGATGATGGAACACCTTGTCCATTAGCCGTTGGTATGTTGCACCTGCATTCTTTAGGCCAAATGGCATTACTCTATAACAAAAATTTCCGTGTTCGGTTATAAATGCGGTTTTGCTTTGGTCTTCTGGATGCATGAGTATCTGGTTGTACCCAGAGTATGCATCCATGAAGCTCAAGCTTTTGAAACCTGACGCACTGTCTACGAGTTTATCGATGCATGGTAGAGGATAAGCATCCTTAGGGCATGCTTTATTTAAATCTGTGAAGTCGACGCACATGCGCCATTTACCTGAGTTTTTCCTTACCATTACCACATTCGAGAGCCATGTAGTGAATCTGATTTCTTTAATGAAGTTGGCTTTAAGAAGCTTTTCGGTTTCTTCTAGTGCTGCCTTTGATTTTTCTGCTCCGAGATTCCTCTTTTTCTGAGCTATAGGTCGGCTTGCTTTGTTTGTCTCGAGCTTATGGCAGATGATGTTCGGGTCTATTCCTGGCATGTCCGCCGGCGTCCAGGCAAATAGGTCGGCGTTGTCTTGTAATACTTTTACGAGCTCTGACCTTTCCTTTCCTTGCAGTGCCTGTCCGATGTATGTAAACTGTTCAGGCTTCTCTGTCAGTGGGATTTTCTGGAGCTCGTCTGCTGGTTGAGGTCTTTCTTGGGTGTCCTCCCGAGGATCGAGCTCTGCCAAGGACAGTACCTCAGTTGTGTTATGGATTGCTTTGACTTCTTGTTGGAATTCTAGCCTTGGTGCCGACCTTTTTAAGCTTGCGTTGTAGCATTGCCGAGCTTGTTGTCGGTCTGAATGCAGTGTCGCTATCTTTCCGTCACGTGCCTGGAATTTTACACATAGATGAAAGGTTGAAACTACTGCCCTGAACATGTTTAGAGCAGGTCTTCCGAGGATGATATTATAAGGACTAGGGCAGTCAACTATAAGGTATTGTATGTCGACGGTTCGTGACAATGGGTGGTTTCCCATCATTGTCTTCAACCATATGTAGCCCTTAATTGGTACTCTTTCTCCAGAGAATCCGACCAATTCTTCGGATGAAGGTTGTATAAGTTTTTCAGATATTTTCATTTTTAGAAAGGTAGTGTAAAACAGAACATCAGCACTACTACCTGGGTCCAGAAGGACTTTTCTTACCAATAACTCGCCTGTTTGGATGGAAATTACCACTGGGTCGTCTGCGTGTGGCGCGGCCGAGCATATGTCCTTCTGGTTGAAAATGATTTCTAGGTCTGAAGCGTCCTTGTTGCTATGTGGTGTTGTCCCTTCTATTGCGAGCATTGCGCGGTAGCTACGCTTTCTTGCCGAAGTTGTTTCTCCACCCCCGGTGAATCCTCCCGATATGGTGTTTATGATCCCCTTGGGTGGCGTGTTAGTTGACCATTTGTTGGTTTCTTTGCCTCCCGAGGTCTGTTGGCGCTCCTCTCTATCACCCTCTTTATACTTCCTTCCTTCGATGTATTTGTCTAGGAGACCTTGCCGAGCCAACCTTTCTAGTAGGTCTTTGGGTATTACGCATTCATCGGTTGTGTGGCCGTATTTTTGGTGAAAGGCACAGTGCTTGCTCTTGTCGACGAATCTCTGGTCTTGATAGCTCCCAGCTCTTGCTAGCGGTTTTATAATTTTGGCGTTAAGTATTTCTTTGATTATCCTTTCCCTCCTTGTGTTAAACTTGGTATAATTGTCAAATTTCGGGGTTAGCCTGAAGGGCCTTTTGAGGTCCTTGACATTTGCCGATTTTGTGGCCTTTTCGTCATCTCTCTTAGGTTGTCTCTTCTCCATTTTTTCGGTTTCATGGAGCTCTTCGATCTCCATCTGTCCTGCCGCCCTTTCTCGGAATTCTTCCAACGTCTTCGGCTTTGTTACCGCAATTGTTTCCCTGAACTTTCCAGGTCGGAGTCCTGCTTTAATGGCGTGCAGATGGACGGCGGGGTCTAGGTCGGGTATTTCCATTGTTGCTTCTGCGAATCTGGTTAGGTAGTCCTTCAGGCTTTCTTGGGGACCTTGGCAGACGGTGCCGAGGTAGTCTGATCCATGCACGTATATCCGTGCTACTGCGAAGTAGTCTATGAAGGATTTCGCCAGTTCCTCAAAAGAGGAGATTGGTCCTGCAGGTAACTTTGAGAACCAGAGTAAGGCCGCACTATTGAGATAAGTGGGAAAAGCTCTGCATAGAACAGGTTCGTTATTAGGGCCATTAAAGAACATCATAGATTGAAATTTCTTAATATGAGCCCGGGGGTCACCAATCCCCTTGTATGGCTCAAGTGAGGAAGGCAGTGTAAAGTGTTTTGGCATCTGGTAATTAGTAATCTCCTCGGAGAAAGGGTTGTCCAAGGTCAGCTTCTCTTTTGGTGGGTTGACACTCAGTAGATCTGCGTTGCCTTTTCCTTTGGGACCATTCTCCTCACACTTGTTAACGCTGTTTTGAGTGGATAGTTCAGTGAGCCTCCTGACTTCAGCTTGTAATTCAGCCATTTGTGCCAAGAGCTCGGCCTGAGTGAGCTGAGGGACTCCGTTATCGGCCATGCTAGAAGGTTGAGAAACCCTGTGTAAAAAAGAAAGGAAAATGGAGTATGGTAGAAAGCAGTGGGGTTAGATTAATTTTCGGGCCCCACGGTGGGCGCCAAATGTTCCGTTCGAGCCAACCGAGGTATGTGTCCCTGACGAGGAAACCTAGCTCCTGGCAGAGTTATACGTCGTCTGAGAGGTAGCTTCCAAGAATAGCCTCGGTACGGTGGAACACGGCGGCGGGAGCACCTGCAAAAAGCACTCCGACGCTCAAGTAAGTATATGAATTATAAGAGATGAGAATAATAAGTTAGAATAGATTCGGTAACCTGTCTTTCTGGGTTATTTGGGATTGGATTTATAGGGAGTGAGGTGGTGTCCGTTGCTTTAGTTGTTCCGATATTAGTGGTTTGAGGGAGTGAGTTCCGTTATTGTTGATAACGGTCAGTGGATAGCCTTTGACTTGCACGTGTGTTTTTAGTCAAGTAGCTCGTTTCTGTTTTGATTATCTATTTCCGTGATCTATGATCGAAAAGATATAAATTATTCATTATATAAATTATTCATTATACTTTATTTGATCTAACCTAATGACTAATTTTTAATCTCATCAGAGTTTAATTATTTTTCAATGGGTAGGAGATTGGTCATGTAACATGTTATACATATACATCACCATTAAATATCAGAATTGGGAGATGAAGTTTAGGGTGTCTTTAATTTAGAATAAAATATTTTTTATTTGATTTTATTTTTATTTGAAATGAATTGAATTGGGCTGTGCCTCACTTGCTCTTATTTTACGTTGTACAATCTATTAATTAATGGACTACCTTTTCTTAATTTGGGGCCTTTGAAGCTTTATTTTTTTTGTCCGTACCATACTTCCATAGTTAAGGGTATTAAATACAAGGAATTAATGGGCTGGATTTTGTTATTCTATACTTTTTATATCTTTTTTCATTAGACCAAAAACAAAATACTATTATACTAGATATAGAGACATTTTTAATTGGCACCTCTAATAAAAAATAAAAAATGAGACAATTATATTCAAACTACTTTAGAAATTCCATAGGAGGGATGAATCTACCAATATATTGATTATTCTATACAAAGAACTCAAATTCTAGATACTTTTGGTTAGGAGTAAAAAAGTATTGATAAATATAACCCATTATATACCAATTCAATTTATTGTGTTTGTAATTTCAGATTTGATTTTCTTTTTCTGGCAAATCTAGACTAAACCAGTCCTGTTAAGATTGAGTTGATTAATGATTTTTTGTTTAGGAAAAAAAAGCTTTTATCATTATTGACAGGGAGAATTCAATCATTCTTAATTCAATCATTCAAGTGTGAAATTATCATTATACTCATGCCCTACCTCTACATTACATAGGGTTCATATTCATTTGAATATACTTTTCCTTCAGTGTTTTCATCTCTATCTATCTTCTTCTTCTCAAATATTCTCAACTTGCATGGATCCAAGTGAACACAATGCAAAGAAGTGGTTTTCGATAATTAGCTGTAGTGTAGTATTGATCATAGATAGTCTCATGCATTGATAAAATACAATCAATCATGCCAAAATGGGATTAATTTTACAGGGAATTGTATGAAGAATTTAGAAAAGACTTCTGTAAGTTCTTGGAAGCTTTGATTCTCAAAGACTTCACTAAAACACACAAGCTTGATGAAAAGACTCAGTGCTTAGAAGTATTCTTGATATCTCCCCATCATTTTCACTGCAACAAACCATTGAAAGGTGATCTTTCTTAACATTTTATTTGATGATGCACATAAATACTTTAAATACTTTAATAAAAAATGTATTAGCTAGTGTTCTGCATACTGCATTTGAAGTTGGGTTGCAAATTAAATATACAAAGTACCAACAAGGTAAGTGTAAAATGCCCCCAATTATATAGCAATTTGTTTGACTTTGTAATCCTAGAAAACAAGAGGGATGTATGTGAAGAGGAATTGTTATGATTTTGGTTGGCAATAATGGTGTGCATGAGCACTACAAAATTAAAACTTGGTGGTTATTATGCTTGTAATAGTGTACTTAGACTTGCTACCTATCTTGCTATTATATGCTAAGTGTTTGCAAACTTATTAAGAGTTATATATATGCACCTTAGCAAAAGCATCTATGAAGTTTTCCTTACATGAATATACATTTTTTCATTTAGGTGATTTAATTTCAAGCTGAGCTTGCTAGGGAGATGGGATATGCTACTCCAGGATTTGGGTTAATGTTCCCTGAAAATGTTCATGAACCAGCCTTAATTAGTTGACTGCAATTTTCGGATAATTTTGTTGAGTTGATGGTTGGTTGCTCTCCTATATATAATATTGTTTTCTAAACTTATTTAAACTTCTGAAATCTTTCAAAGTTTGAATTCTTAATCTCACTGCAGCCTGCTGGTTTAATTTGGAGCTAGTGGATATAATGGTTGTGTATCAAGTAGGAGATTATTTTATTGCTTTGTCGAAGTGATTACTACAATTGCGAGATTATTTTATTGCTAGTATAAATGTGACTATGACTATGATGACCTCAAATAGACTCTTTTTGTACTGAAACACTGTAACTAGATTTTACTAGTAAAGTATTATTTTTATCCATAACATTTCAATCGTTTTATTTATATTCCTAATATTTTAAAATCATGTTGAGTTAAGAAATTAACTAAATTAATTAGTGATGACAAACATTTATTTTTGGGCAAAATAAATAATTAGTGGTGATTAATTATATTTACTTATTAATTAATTATTTATTGTTGCATGCCAAAATCTGTATTACAGCCCAATTTGAATGGAAAATAAAACAAAGCTAATGGGCTGAATGGTAAGTGAGAATAAAGAAAAGCCCAAGTCATTCATCTCAAACAAAATTCATCAAAGAAGCATAGCAAGGCACCAATGGGCTGAAGTAGAAAAGAACCCGATCCAAGCCCGAAATTGTTTTCAATTTCCCACCATCTTGCTCCAACCAAAGCAACGTTCCTCTCCTCTCTAATCAAGTCACATCAAGACTTCAGAAAAGTAAGAAAGAGAAAGAGAGAAAAAGCTTCCTCCATAAGCTAGTAACCAAAGAAGCAAGAGAGAGAGATTTCAAGCTTGGAGTACAGAAGCTATAGCAGAAAATATAATCCAAATCAAGCTTAAGAAAGGTAATCCATCTCATCTTGCATGCATCAGATCTTCATCCCTTCTTCCCAACTCTCTGCTCTGTCCGAAAATGGTATTCAAGGGAAAGTTGATCTCTGTTCTTCACTGCTACAAATCCACGGTCACAAGAGATTCTTGGGGACCAAGTTGCATCTCTATGGTTCAGATTTGGTTGACCATTGGAAGAAAAGTTCGGTTACTCCTATATGGCTTTCTACCAAGTTGGAGAAGTCAGAAGCAAAGTTTCCATTGTGAGGCTTAATGGGAAAAAGTGAGACAGTGGGTTGGTGAAGCTCAAGGCTCAAGGTGTTGACCTTGGAAGAAGAACTCAGCCACATGCAAGGAGATAAAAGAAGCTTGCTGTTCATTCAGAAAGCAAGGAGAAAAAAATCAGAGTGTGAGAATAGTGTTCTGCAAAGAAGTTCCTCTACTTGGATAATGCTTTCTTTCAAAGAAGCATTCGGCCAATACTGAAGAACTGTATCTGAGGTTTGCGAATCTAGTTTTGCACATAGCAAAGAGGCTGCTGATGAAGTCAATCTCCTTCATGTTTTACAGATTGTAATGTACTTTTCTATGTTTATCTTTCTGTAATTTCTTGTGAGAAAAGGCATATTGAGAGAGCTCAAGTAAAAGCCATGAGTTGAAAAAGGCTGAGTGAAACACTTGAGAGAAAAGCCTAGAGTTATTTTCAGATTTCTTTAGGTGTGTTTATGTCTTGTATCCTGTACCTGTGAGGTATCCCTTTCTTAGTTGGGTTAGCACTAAGAGGTATAGTTAGGTATTAGCATAGCCAATGTCAAGTTAGGTTAGAACTTGAGTGTGAAAGGATTGGGTCAATCCTGTGTTATTGGTGTATGTAATACTGTTAACTATAGTGAAATTCTTCCATAGTTGTGGAGGAGACTGGATGTAGGTTGCATAGCACAAGGCAACCGAACCAGGATATATGCTGGTGTTAGCTTTTCTCTTCTCTGCTGTGTTCTGTTTTCTGATATTCATGAGACAAAAATAAATTCTCATAAATTTCCGCTGCTAAGTTAAAACAGAATTAGAATTACAAATCTGTTTTAAAAGGGTAATAACAGCAACAAAAAAGAAGGCATAGATTCAACCCCCCTTCTCTAAGCCTACCACAACCTTCAATTGGTATCAGGAGCTAAGGTCTCAAGAATCAAGCTTAACCGCTTGGAGCAAAGATCCAATGGCAAACAATCTGGGCACAACCACAGTTGCCTACACCCTCACTGAAGGCCAGTCAAACAACCGGCCACCTTTCTTTAACGGAAAGAACTATTCCTACTGGAAAGAAAGGATAAGGATCTTCATCCAATCCATTGACTACAACTTATGGAAGATAGTTGTGAGTGGTCCCAAGATCCCAACAAAAACAAGTGCTGATGGAGTGGTGACTCCGAAAGAAGAAGCTGAATGGAATGAAGATGACAAGAAGAAGATAGAGCTGAACGCTAAAGCAATCAACCTTATTCACTGTGCTATCAGCTTTGAAGAGTACCGGAAGGTGTCTAGATACAAGACAGCCAAAGAAATCTGGGAAAAACTCCAGGTTACACATGAAGGCACCAAACAAGTAAAAGAAACGATGATTGATATGCTGCGAAAAGAGTACGAGATGTTTAGCATGAAGGAAGGAGAAAGCATTGATGAAGCGTTTGAGAGATTCTCAATCATAATCAACAACCTTAATGCTATGGGTACAAACTATACAGAACAAACCTTGGTGAGAAAACTCCTTAGAAGCCTAACAAAAGAATGGGAAAACACTGCCACTGTCCTAACCGAGAGTAACAACATAAGTCCCATAACCTATGATGAGCTGAGAGGAAAACTCCTTGCCTATGAAGCCACACACACAAACACAGACTCAAAGAAAAAGGGAATAGCCCTCAAGTCACAAATAAAACCGAAAGAGAGTGAGTCTAGTGATGGTATTTCAGATGACGAACTTTTGTTTTTTGCTAGGAGATTTAGAAGGATGATGAAGAACAAGGGCAAATACAAGGGTTCAAGTTCAAAAGAGCACAAGATAGACTTGAGCAAAGTGACGTGCCTTCATTGCAAGGAGGCTGGACACTTCAAGTCAAACTGTCCAAAGCTCAAAAAGGAAGACAAAGGCAAGAAAGAAAGGAAGAGAGTACTCATGGCAGCTTGGGAGGATCTTGAGAATGACTCAAATGAAGAAGAAGAATCTGAAGGAGATGACAAAGACTGTTTCATGGCTGGAAACAACAATCTTGATGAGGTAAATTATTATGATTTGACCATTGAGGACTTGCATGTTATTATTGATGATCTCACTTTAAACACCTCAAAACTGCTTGACAAATACAATGAATGCAGATCTGAAAGAGATGTGTTAAGAGCTGAAAATGATTTTTTAAAAGAAAAAGTGAAGGAAACTGAATGTGCTTTGGACATCATTGAAGAAAACAGATTTCTAAAATCTGAACTTGAAAAATTAAAAGGAAAGCACATTGTGGATCCTTCACATGAGTTAATTGCTGAAAATAAAAGATTAAATGATATGATTAAAAGGCTGAATGGTGACTTAGCAAAATTTGCTCAAGGTTCTAGTAACTTGGACAAATTACTTGCAAGTCAAAGACCATTGTTTGAAAAATCTGGTTTAGGCTACATAGCTAAGGAAGATGCATTTTCTAATATTTCCTCTATAAAGTTTGTGGCTTATTCATCAAATACCAAAACCATACCAAACAAATCTGGTATTGAAAATGCTCCAACACTTGAAGAAAAAGTTGATGAAGTATACACAAGTGAAACTGAGCCTTCACCGAGAACTGAACCGAGTTCAAACTGGCCAGGTTTAGGTTATATTTCGAAAAATGAGGCTGTTTTCAAGAAACCACCTTTTTACAATAAAACCTCATTTTTGAAAGGTAAAAATGTTCAAAAAAATTCTGGTAAAAATGCTTTTGCAAGGAGGAATAACTTTAGTAAAAATCAGTTTGTCAAAAGAAATGCATCTCCTCCAAAAACCAGAAAATTTCAAAACTTTAATCATTTCAAGCAATATAACTCACATCAGTTTCAGCAACACACACCAGAAAATCATTGTGTTAATTGCAAGAAATTTGGTCACTCATATGCACAATGCTTCATTGAAAAGAGAGTTGTAGGAAACAAAGTCTACAATGTTGTTTGTGATTTCAATGCACTTGGGCAACCAAGATGGATTAACTTCAAAGGATCCAAATTAATTTGGATACCTAAGGCTACTTAAAACTCATCATGCAGATTTGCCTAGCATCCAAGAACAAAAAGGACATGTGGTACATGGATAGTGGATGTTCAAGGCACATGACTGGAAGGTCAACCTACTTCATCAAACTAAACAAGTATGATGGAGGTTTTGTGACCTTTGGTGATGATGGTAAAGGTAAAATTATTGCTGTTAGAAAAGTAGGTAATGAGCAATCTACTTTCATTGATGATGTTCTTTGGGTATGTGGTTTGAAGCACAATCTTTTGAGTATAAGTCAGCTGTGTGATTTAGGATATTTAGTTGTGTTTCCTTTTGTGAGAAATTTGGAATATCTCACAACTTCTCTTGTCCAAGAACACCACAACAAAATGGTGTTGTGGAAAGAAGAAACAGAAGCATACAAGAAATGACAAGAGCTATGCTTTGTGAGAGTAATGTTCCAAAATTCCTTTCGGCTGAAGCGGTAAACACAGCTTGCCACATTTTAAACAGAACAATCATAAGGAAATTTTTGAAGAAAACCCCTTATGAACTTTGGAAAGGCTACCCACCAAACTTAGACTACTTACACATCTTTGGATGCAAATGTTTTGTCTTAAATAACAAAGAAAACTTGGGTAAATTTGATCCAAAGGCTTATGAGTGTTTGTTTGTAGGATATTCCACAACTAGTAAAGCATATAGGGTTTATCATCAAGATGCTAGGATTATTGAGGAGTCCATACATGTTACATTTTGTGATACTAACTTGGTACAAAGCATTTTGGAAGATTGTGATGTAGGAAATCAAGCTCAAAAGGAAGTTGAAACTGCTCAAAATCAAGGAAAAGAAAATTCTGGACAAGTTGAACCAGAAACTGCTAATGCTGAAAATTCAAGAGACAATTCCATTTTGTCTCATAAATCTGAAGAAAATTCTGCAGCCAGCAGCGCCCAGAATCCCTTGGTGAATGAATCTGCCTCCAAGTCCACCAGACCTCGTGAATGGAGATTCTTGAAGAATTATCCTGAGGAATTTGTCATTGGGGACGTCTCTCATGGAGTGCAAACAAGGTCTTCCACTAGAAAGGCAAATGAAGGATCAAACATTGCCCTTCTTTCACAAATAGAGCCTCAAAACGTCAAGGAATCACTTAGTGACCCTTCTTGGGTTAAAGTTATGGAGGATGAGCTTCTTGAGTTTGAAAAGAACCAAGTATGGACTTTGGTTCCAAGGCCAAGTGGAAAGAAAGTGACCGGCACCAAGTGGATTTTTCGGAACAAGTTAGGAGAAGATGGTAGCATTGCAAGAAACAAGGCAAGGCTAGTGGCTCAAGGATATGACCAAGAAGAAGGAATAGACTTTGATGAATCCTTCGCCCCTGTTGCCCGAATAGAAGCCATAAGACTTCTCTTAGCTTATGCTGCATTTTGTGGTTTTAAATTATACCAAATGGATGTGAAATGTGCATTTTTGAATGGAGTGATAGATAGAGAAGTGTATGTGGAGCAGCCTCCTGGTTTTGAAAATAAAGAGCATTTTGATCATGTTTTCAAACTATCTAAAGCTCTCTATGGTTTAAGACAAGCTCCTAGAGCTTGGTATGAGAGACTTAGCTCTTTTCTTTTGAAAAATGGTTTTCAAAGAGGCACCACTGACACAACTCTGTTCATCAAGAACTCTAATGATTCTTTTATTCTAGTCCAAATATATGTTGATGACATTATTTTTGGATCAGCAAATGAATCCATTTGTTCTGAATTTGAAAAACTCATGACAAGTGAATTTGACATGAGTATGATGGGTGAACTTAATTTCTTCCTTGGGCTGCAAATTAAACAAACTGAAAAAGGTATTTTCATTCATCAAGAGAAGTATGCCAAGGAATTAGTTAAGAAATTTGGTATGGAAAATGCCAAACCCATGGGTGCTTCCTTGGGAAGTCCTTAAATGTATGGTCAAGTAAGAAGCAACCAACAGTGGCCCTTTCCACTGCAGAGGCTGAGAATATAGCTGCTTCTTCTTGTTGTTCTCAGCTTTTATGGTTAAAAACGCAGCTTGCTGATTACAAATTAAATGCTGAAAATATTCCCCTGATGTGTGATAATATGAGTGCCATTAATATTTCTAAAAATCCAGTTTTGTACTCTAGGACTAAACATATTGAAGTGAAATTTCACTCAATAAGAGAACATGTCCAAAAGGGGGATATTAGTATTCAATTTGTTAAATCAGAGGAGCAATTAGCAGATATTTTTACAAAATCATTAGCTCAGGATAGATTCTGCATGCTTAGGACTTGTCTAGGAATTTTGAGTTATGATTCTTTGTTTGAAAAATGCTGATGTATTTGCTGGAGCTTTTTGTCTCATAAACAGGCATGAGACAATTTTGGGCAGGTGATGAACGTTTCCATCAAGTCAGCGTGTTCTGGGCTTGTTTCAAATGAACCTCAATCTGGGCCAACCTCAATATTCAGATCATGAGTGGTCCAAATGTGTTTCATTAATTTCATATCACTTCAAGGCCCTAACATGAATGTTACAATCTTGTTTGTTATTTTTGATGACTTGTGTGTTTCATAAAAGATTTTCAATAAATGTTTTGTGGCCCAAAAGGTTTTCAAGTGGATTTAATTTTGGCCCAAAAGGTGTTTCAATTTAATTCTGATTGTCTTTCAAAATTTAAAATTAATTTCCTGATTTAATTTAAAATCCAATAAAATCCCTATTTTATGAGGTCATGTCTTTTCAAGTCTTTTCAAATGGTGATGCAGTTGCATGGTTTTGGAAATCCACTTTTTGGGTACGGTTACCAACACTCCCTCTCTTCCCTCCATAACTTCTCCACACACTCTTCGGTTTCTTCCCACTCACTTTACTGCTTCTCTTCCCTCAAAAGACTGAAACTAACCAAATGAGGAAGAAAACCATTCCTAAAAGGCCTCCTCGTGAAAAGATTTACAAGCTACCCACAAAGTCTTCCACTCGATCTCAAGACCGGACCTTTTCCCCTTCTCCTTCTCCTCCTACCTCTCCTCCTCGCTGTGACCCTATGGCTCAGACCAAGAACACTCCAAGGTTCCCTACCTTTGCCAAGCCGACGCCACCACCGAAAGTCACACCATCCAAGCCAGGGTCATCGAAACCGAGTTCATCCAAAGGGAAGCGACCTGCAGCACCAGAACCTCCACCTGAGTCCACACAACCAAAGTCTAGGTCTGTTCCATCTCGTTCTCAAAGAGGTAAAACTCGAGTTCCTCTCACATCTGTTAGAGAACCAGACATTGATCCTTTTGCTCACAAATCACATTATATGACATCTCACTCAGACTTTAACCCCCATCGTTTCAAATCTGCCATGAACCACGATTTCTATGAGGGAGTTATTAAGTATTGTACTCTATGTCCCTCTTTTCTCGCAGATTTACCTTCTTTGAAAAGAAAATGTTTTCCATTTGTTGATAACTTGATTTTTCTGGACTGGAATCACCTTTTTGACATCAAAAAACCTGTTTATCCCTTGTTGGTCAAAGAATTTTATGCAAACATGACTTACCATGAAGGAAGTGTGCATTCGTATGTAAAGGGCCGAGACATATTTTTAAATAATGAAACTATCAGTGATGCATTGAAGTATACTGATGTTGGGCCTTGTGCTTACACTTCAGTTAAGTGGGATGAAGGTGTTGGAATTTCTTATCATGATGCATTGGCTCACATCTATGAACATGTTTCTCTAATTGATGGTATTACACCCACTCACAAAGCCCTAGGATATGAGCGTGCTCAATTGCACCGAATGGTCAATCATGTTATTCTGCCTCAAAGCAGCTCATATCAAAGGGTTTCCTACACTAATACTCTTGTTTTATATGCCCTTCTCACCAAAACTGAAATTTCTTTTGCATACTTGATGGTTAGATATATGTTTGACTCTGTTAGGAGTGAAAAGGACAAAGCACTTCCTTATGGCATGTTTCTAACTTGCATATTTGAGCATTTTGGTGTTGACTTGACCAATGAGAAATATGAAAATAGACATTCATATCTAAAAGGGGGTGGTTCAGTGAAACAGAACAAAGGACCCACTAGATCTGAAAGAGTCGTCCTAGATGATGAAGATGAGGACTTTGTCCCTGAGGATTCTCCTGCTCCTTCCACCGAGGGTACTTCCATTTCCACTGGGAAGAAATCCACTCTGCTGAATGTGGTCAAGGATGTTGCTCAAGAGTTTGTCTCCCAATCGAATCACTTGATTGAATTGAGCAAAGAGCAAAGGAAGCTGGCTAGCAAGCATGAGAACTTCATGAAGAAATCTAGGGATAGAGTGGCTGTGCTCATGACCTTCATTGATAACCTTCACAATGATGAAGACATTGCCACTGATGTTGAAGAGGATGCTGCTTCAGAGGGGAATAGTTCTGATGCCTAGGATTTGTCTCATAAAAACTGCTGCTGCTACTCATTTTTTGTCTCATAAACTCTGTTTTATTTTGCTACTGTTTGCTCTACTTTTGTTGTCTTGGATGACTGTAATAACTTTGAACACTAATGCACTTATGGTAGTTTAGTTAGTATTTTGGACTGTGCACTAACCTTTCTTGCAGGGTTTATAGTGGTGTTTTTGTTATTCTTGCTTATTATCCACCCTTGATGACAAAAGGGGGAGTAATAGGAGCAATAGCTATTCTGACTAAAGCTACCTTTGTTTACGGTTTTTTTTTTTTTTTGTGGACTTTGTTTGACTGAAGCAGATTTTAAAAGCTTGATTTGCAAATATTGTGAATGAGGTTGGAAACTTGCTTTATATGTTGCTATCTTGACCCTGACCCTGTTGAGTTAAAGCTCTATTTTGGCCATTAAAACTATTACTGTTTGCTATACTTTTGGTTGGTACATAGCATCTGTTTGGTTCCATATAAGCATATGTAAACAAGAAAGAAGAGAAGAGCATAAATCCAGGGAGAGCTACTGTTGAAAAGGAAAGGGGGAGCAACACATTAGCAAGCAACATCATTCAAAGGGAGTTTCTAAAACCTTACTCAGACTCATTTCCTTCTTGACTATTGCTTAAATCATGTTTGTCATCAAGGGGGAGATTGTTGAGTTAAGAAATTAACTAAATTAATTAGTGATGACAAACATTATTTTTGGGCAAAATAAATAATTAGTGGTGATTAATTATATTTACTTATTAACTAATTGTTTATTGTTGCATGCCAAAATCTGTATTACAGCCCAATTTGAATGGAAAATAAAACAAGGCTAATGGGCTGAATGGTAAGTGAGAATAAAGAAAAGCCCAAGTCATTCATCTCAAACAAAATTCATCAAATAAGCATAGCAAGGCACCAACGGGCTGAAGTAGAAAAGAACCCGATCCAAGCCCGAAATTGTTTTCAATTTCCCACCATCTTGCTCCAACCAAAGCAACGTTCCTCTCCTCTCTAATCAAGTCACATCAAGACTTCAGAAAATTAAGAAAGAGAAAGAGAGAAAAAGCTTCCTCCATAAGCTAGTAACCAAAGAAGCAAGAGAGAGAGATTTCAAGCTTGGAGTACAGAAGCTATAGCAGAAAATATAATCCAAATCAAGCTTAAGAAAGGTAATCCATCTCATCTTACATGCATCAGATCTTCATCCCTTCTTCCCAACTCTCTGCTCTGTCTGAAAATGGCATTCAAGGGAAAGTTGATCTCTGTTCTTCACTGCTACAAATTCACGGTCACAAGAGATTCTTGGGGACCAAGTTGTATCTCTATGGTTCAGATTTGGTTGACCATTGGAAGAAAATTTCGGTTACTCCTATATGGTTTTCTACCAAGTTGGAGAAGTCAGAAGCAAAGTTTCCATTGTGAGGCTTAATGGGAAAAAGTGAGACAGTGGGTTGGTGAAGCTCAAGGCTCAAGGTATTGACCTTGGAAGAAGAACTCAGCCACATGCAAGGAGATAAAAGAAGCTTGTTGTTCATTCAGAAAGCAAGGAGAAAAAAACCAGAGTGTGAGAATAGTGTTCTGCAAAGAAGTTCCTCTACTTGGATAATGCTTTCTTTCAAAGAAGCATTCGGCCAATACTGAAGAACTGTATCTGAGGTTTGTGAATCTGGTTTTGCACATAGCAAAGAGGCTACTGATGAAGTCAATCTCCTTCATGTTTTACAGATTGTAATGTACTTTTCTATGTTTATCTTTCTGTAATTTCTTGTGAGAAAAGGCATACTGGGAGAGCTCAAGTAAAAGCCATGAGTTGAAAAAGGCTGAGTAAAACACTTGAGAGAAAAGCCTAGAGTTATTTTCAGATTTCTTTAGGTGTGTTTATGTCTTGTATCCTGTACCTGTGAGGTATCCCTTTCTTAGTTGGGTTAGCACTAAGAGGTATAGTTAGGTATTAGCATAGCCAATATCAAGTTAGGTTAGAACTTGAGTGTGAAAGGATTGGGTCAATCCTGTGTTATTAGTGTATGTAATACTGTTAACTATAGTGAAATTCTTCCATAGTTGTGGAGGAGACTGGATGTAGGTTGCATAGCACAAGGCAGCCGAACCAGGATATATGCTGGTGTTAGCTTTTCTCTTCTCTGCTGTGTTCTGTTTTCTGATATTCATGAGACAAAAATAAATTCTCATAAATTTCCGCTGCTAAGTTAAAACAGAATCAGAATTACAAATCTGTTTTAAAAGGGTAATAACAGCAACAAAAAGGAAGGCATAGATTCAACCCCCCTTCTCTAAGCCTACCACAACCTTCAAATCATATCAATATTATTCTCACACCAATTTTGTAGGGGTGAATGCAGATCGGATCAGATATGGACAAAATCTCAATCCGATCCGCACTAAAATTATCGGATCTAATATCCACAATTTTTAAGCTTTAGATCCGATCGGATCAGATTGGGATAGGTCAAAAAAACCTAACCCGACATCCCCAACTAATCCGACCCACCTATCTTTCCTAATCGATGCTACCTGCTGCGCTAAAACACCACCAATACTTCCTCCTTGTTGCTGGAAATGTCCTTCCTTTTCGCAATGAGCTCCGGCGATGCCATTGACTACGATGATCGAAGATAATTCGTTCCGTGTCACTTCAAGAATGCCGAAAAGATCTTTGTCACCACCAAAGAGCTTCGACGTGAATCCTTTGCGTAGCCGTCTTTGTTAATGCCAAAGACAAAGGCGCCATGACATGGATCAAAAGAGGTCGTTACAAGAACATTTGACCATTGTCCAAATACACAACCCTAAGGGACGCTTTTGCCGCATAGCTCCCCAAACCTAAGTCCAACAGCAATTCTCGCCGGCCAAATTGAAGAGTCCCTTGCCCCCCATGACCTCCTTCTTCCAATCCTTTGAAGAGAAAGCTCATCGCCAATGCTTTTGTTGAAAACTTAGTCCCCACTAGATTCTCTAAACCGTTTGTTTTTCTTGTTCCTGATCTTCTTATTATTCTCCTTGATGATGAATTTTTGCATCCTCTGTCACATGGCGGTGTTCGAAAAACTGTTCTCCCAGAAAGGGAGCGGCGACGCCAGTTCCATCGAGTTCTGCAGATAAAAGCACTTTTAGAGAATGCGATTGGAGAATTAGAAGAAGATGAGAGTTTGTGATTTGGGGTTCGTGATATGTGCTGCTTCATCAGTGGGGGTGTATATTTTGTATGGTAATGACATGATGGTAGAATGCGAAAGAGAGGAGAAAGGGGTTTTTTTCTGCTAAGTGTTCAGAACTTCGCAGATAGAATAAAGAGTTGAGAGAGGTTTTTTTATTGTTAAAAGTATTTTTAAAAAGATTTTTAATAGAGTTAATGATAGAATTAACAGTAGGATAACATTGATGCGATTTTAAAACGTTAGGGATACAAATAAGATTATTAAAACGTTAGAGACAAATTTAAGACATACCCCAAACGTTGAGGACAAAAATGATACTTTACTCTACAATCAATTATTGATTATTAATTATGTTATCTTCTTTAACTAGTTAATTTCACAGCATATATATTAATAATATTAAGTCTATTTTCTAATGCAAATATGTTAAATTTGATAAATCATCGGCATGAGAAAAAAAAGGGTGCAAACTACATAATTTTCACATTTTTTTTTAATCAGAAATGGTAGACGCCATTAGAATTTATTATTTTTTATCACTATTTTTAGTCATCATCTCAATTCTTTTAGTTTATTAATGATTCTCTAATATTCTTCCTTTTTAATTTCATGATGGATTGTGACGGTATTAAACTCCTAATTTAAAAAAAATGCACTAAATTGCGACAATTCTAAACCGCTACAAATCAGTTTATTATTTAGTGACAGTTATGCTAATAATTGCTGGTAACCACGGCAAATCCTAATATCCGCAACTTAAAGGTAGCGATCCTTAAGCAGGTGGTAATCATTTTGCTAAAACCGCCACAAAATCCTAAAAAAATCATCATTAATTCCTGCTTCCCATGTAGTGATAGGTAAAAGTGTAAAACCCATATACATGCACATGATTGAAGGCGGAAGCCCATCCCTACGCAATAAAGATTCTGCCACATACTTTGACTATCACAATCCCTAAGTCTCAAGGCAAAATTCCATTCCTATCAGATAATCCATGCACCTCACGAGCTTAGTGTTGTTTTTTAATTTTCTGATATATAAAACATGCATCTAAAATATCAGACATGTATTTATGATTTATTTTTTAATTCATTTTGAATTGCTCTACCCATGATACATATATAATCAGGTTCTGCACCTAATAAATGGGTACAAATCTACTAGCCTACTGCCCAACTACTATAAATTAATCTTGCAAAGGGTTGGAACTTGGAACACATCCATTGGTGCCATTTTTGACAAAATTGTCACATTAATCTAGCTTATGAAAGATTTCAATATAGTTTTGTCCTATAAAATTAAAACAAAATATAATTTAGGAATATTTTTTTAAATTTTTTACAAAATTTTAAAAATAAAAAATATATTTTATCCTAAAAAAATATATAA
>NC_029788.2:116004866-116023294 GCF_000816755.2 Arachis ipaensis | reverse complement strand
TTCGTATATGTAGTCACTATAAGATTAACGTTAGAAATAACGGAGTCCCATTGTTGAATTCTTAAAAGTAAATAATAATCTGGTCACTATTTTGGGACGAGCAATAATAATATAATAAAACCACGTATTCAATTTTGCATGCAAGTATATGAATTATGGAGCATAACCTGCTTCCTCTGAGGTATCTGTGAATATCCACATGCTCATAAATGATCACTAAATAAATTTCAGATTCAACTACAATATTTTAATAGCAATTTTAAATATTCATAAGAAAAAATTTCTAAAACAAATATAATTTGTTATTTTTAGTTAATATTTTAATTATTAATTTAATTTTATTAATTTAATAACATATTTTTAATTTATATTTTTAAATATTATTAATTAATTACTGAATAAAAATAATAAATAATTCTACTAGTCCTGCAGTATTTTTTCTGTTCCTAATATAATACGCCGACGCACCAACTAGTCTGTTACTGTTGCATGCAATTATTCAATTCACAGGGATATATAGGTGTGGAGGATAATAAAGAGATAGCTAGCTAGAGAGCATAAATAAAATATAATAGTCCTTTTTTTATATTGATTAAAAGAAAATCTCATTATATATATACTACTAGTATATATAGAGACTACTCGATCTTCTGAAGAAAGTCATGAGAAGAAGCAAGTAGTAAGAATATTATTATATGGAGGATTTGAAAGAGCCGGTGAGTCCAACGGGACAATTTTTGGAGAGCGATTTTCTGAATTTATACATTATTGGTGTCTTAGAATTTCAAGTTCCAATTCATAATTTGCCAATTGTGTCTCTTGTTAGAGATGCTTTTCATTGCATTCCTCGCTTCACCTCCATAATGGTCAGCTCTCTCTCACACTCAAATATATATACATACATACAACTCTAAGTTTTGTACAATTATTGATGAACATAATTTCAAGTTGATATATATTTTTATGACAAATGGTAAAATTTGAGGAACATATAATTGAGCCAAAGTTTAGTGATGCCATGTCAATGGAGAAGCAATATGGTGAGTACTTATCAGTAGGGGTGCACAAACCCGGTCCGGCCCGAAGGCCCGGCCTGGTCCCGAACACTTTTGGGGCTAATTTGGTGTGATTTCATCGGGTTTAGGGCCGGGTAAGGGTCTCAAAAATAGACCCGGTCATTATTTCGGGTCGGATCCGGGCCATAGCTCGGGTCACCCGAAGTCGGCCCGGTGACCCGGTCATCATACACAATTAATATTTTGTGTTATTAGTGATGGATCATGACTATTCTTATGTGGAATTTAAGTATTATAAATCTTAATATTTTGTGTTATTAGTCATTATAAAACTATAAGTTAATGTTTTATGTTTAGAATGCATAAGACTTTAGACTAATGCATAATATTGTGTTATTTGTATTGATTTAAATATTTGGTATTATTAGACAATATTAGTATTGATTGTGGTTATACTTTAGTATTGATTGTGGTTATGCTTTAATTTTGAAGAATGGTTGGTTCTTGTTATATTTTTCTAAGTGAATTTTACCATGTTAAATAATGGTTGGAGTCTTAGAAATTTGGATTTTTTTACATGCTAGCTTACAAGAAGGTATCAACGTAATGTAATGTTAACGGCCCGGTTTTCACCCGGTTTTCACCCGGTATAATTGTGGCCCGAAAGTGTATTGGTTTCATCGGGTCTAGGGCCAGGTTCGGATCTAATAAATAGACCCGGTGTATATTTCGGGTCGGGTCTGGGTCACATCAAACCCGGCTTCACCCGACCCATGTGCACCCCTACTTCTCAGGCATAGCAATGGAGAAGCTTCCAAAAAACAAGCCATTATGGGAAGCTCATATAATCAAATACCCAACAAAAAATGCTGCCGGAACCCTTTTATTATTAAAAATTTGTCAAATATACTAAAAAATAAAAGAATATTTTAAAATTTAGGATTTAGAGATGAGAACTGAGGAGAAAGAAGATTATAAATATAAGAATGAAAATATAATTTCAAAAAAAGTTGGCTAGAATTGAAATGTTAGTCTATAGAAAGTTATTTTCTAGTAGAATATTATATATATATTTATCAACAGAAATACTAGCTAATTTAACATAGTTAAAGGCGGCGGTTTGAAAAATATTTTTATATTTATAATGATTATAAAAAATTTAATTGACTTTTTTTGTTTAACATAATATTATTATTATTGCAGACTATAAATGATGTGATCACTGGAATAATCTTCTACGGGATCCGATTATACATGCAAGATATGGATTATAAATCAAGAAAATTGAAATCAACAGCAATGGCAATAGTGAACACAAGGAATGTTAAGGATTATCACACAGTGCAAGATATGCTAAAGACTAATGCAAAGGGTGTTTGGGGAAACCATATTTCTTATATGCATGTTTCAGTGCCAAAATTACAAGACTACCCAATTTCAAACCCACTCCAATTTGTTAAGAAAGCACACAATTCCATCAAGAGGAAGAAGAATTCTTTTGCTACTATTCTAACTGAAAAGCTTCTTCGGATGGAACATAAATTAAAAGGCTCAGAGGTAAGCTTAACTTTTTTTTTTTAAATATATTAAATTTGATGATCCTAAAATCTTATATATTATTATTGAAGTTTATAACTAAGTTATGAAAAAATATAAAAAACTAATTTTTAGCCAATTAATTTTTTTAATTGTAAATTTTTTTTATTTTTTGAAAAAAAATTAGAATTTATAATTTAGAATTTAAAATTTAAGTTAAATATAATAATTAAAAAAATTATTAATATTAACTTAAAAGAAATAATTCTGTAACATTACTTTTAACTTTTAAGTTATTATCTATCACACATTTAGATTGAATCACATGCAATAAAATAAATGTTCTTATTTTTTCTAATGGATTTTATATTTATATATATATACTAGCTAGTTCAATAATAGATTTATGCAATTACGTACCTAACCAAATTAATGACCATGTTGCTCCATCATTTTAATTAATGTGTCGTGATAATATAATGTTACAGGAAGTCTCTAAAAATATACATAGGACACTAAGAAATTCAAGCTTATTGATTTCCAACATGGTTGGACCAATGGAGCAAATGGCTTTGGCTAATCATCCCATAAAGGATTTCTTCTTTACACTCTGTGGTTTGCCTCAGGTAACTTGTATATACTAACTTTCTTCCTCTCTATCAAATAACAATGAAATCTTAATTATATGGAAATTGACAAAATAGAAATTTATATAGTGATGATCTCACCTTAGGTTAAATAATAATATCTAAATATGTCATATAATATTGTTTGATTTAAAAAGAGATATGTCCGTTCACATATTGATTAAGAAAAATTTCAAATATTTTTAAAATATGGATGTTTTAATAGTTTTACTATTGGAAAAACTACCATTTGTACCCATAAATTTTGTGAACGCTGACAAAAGTACTCATCAAATAAGAAAACTAATGTTGTATCCATAAAAGATGGATTCCGTGTGACAATAGTACTCAAATCGTGATTTTTCGTTGACTTTTTAATAAAATTCCCAAATTACTCCTTCTATCTTCTTCCCCAAATTCCAAATTTCACAACCCTCATCCTTCGTCTTTCTCCTCCGCTGCTGCCAGCCACCAGACATGATCTCTTTGGCGCTTGGGAACATTAGTAGTAAGAAGCTGTTGTTGTTGGATAGAGGCGAGTTGTTGCTGCCTCTCGCGGCGCTTGAAAGCGGGAACCCAAGTGCTCTTGACATGGGTTTGGCAATCGAAGCCACGGCTCTTGCAGCATGTCCTGCACCACATGTGAGGGCAATCCTTCTTCGCCTGGTTTTCGCAGTCCTGGCAGCTAATCCCACCTGCTCCACTTGCTGCTCCGCTCCCCACGGCCGACGCCGTCACTAGGAAGGCCGATCTCGAGGGTGACTGATCGTCGGACACGGTGGTTGGACCCACTCCTAGAGCAGCCGGCCGCGGAGCTGTAAAGATCTTGGTGGAAGAGAGGCCTTGCTTGAGGTATGAGGTCGTGTTCCGGTTGGTGATGATGATGATGATGGTTCCACAGCTCCAAGCCACCTCGGTACGAGGAAACGTCTTCATTTTTGTACCAGTAAAAGGTGTCGGAGGGAGGAAACGTCTTCATGCCTGGTGGCTGGCAGCAGTAGAGGAGGAAGACGAAGGATGATGATTGTGAAATTTGGAATTTAGGGAAGAAGATAGAAGGAGTAATTTGGAAATTTTGTTAAAAAGTCAACGAAAAATTACGGTTTGGGTACTATTGTCACACAGAACCCATCTTTCATGGGTACAACGGTAGTTTTCTTATTTGATAGGTACTTTTGTCAGCATTTACAAAATTCATGGATACAAAATAGTAGTTTTTCCTTTACTATTTTAGTCATTCATCTCAGTTATAAAAAATAATATAATATTAATTAAAATTAATGATTAAAATTATTAGAATAATATCGGTATTCTAGGCGCATTTAAAATTTTTTCTATAATTTATTACTTTGGCTAATTATATAACTTATGAAATAATATAATAATGCATCATTGTAATAAAGGAAAACCTTATCCAACCCATTTTACAAATAAATTGTATCAAGATAACAAATAAAATAATCTTATATATGCATGCCCTGAAAAATGTTATTATTTTTGCAGAGTCTTGTAGTGACAATTTTGAGCTATATGGGGATGTTAAGAGTGACACTTGCAACAGAAGAAGGGTTCATAGATGAGCGAAAACTTGTTTGGAACCTCAACAAAGCCTTTGAGGAAATATTTCATGAAGCAGAAAATGTGTAGTATTCCTATAAGAAGCACCATGCCTTAATTAGAGAGACTCAATAATCAATTAATCACACACACATGTGTCTGTGTGTGTGATGCTATATATATGATTATTCACAAAGAGATTTTCTATGTGTCAAAGTACTTTAAGGAAAGAATAAAAAAGATACCTAGGTTTGGACCACAAGGTTATTTTATTAGTGTTTTTTCTTAATATATAAATATTTGATATATAAAAGGAAATTTCACTTCTTTCATCTGTTGCATTCCATCATATATATATATATATATATTCTAGATGAATAATTGATTTTCAGTTCGTTTCATTTTTTCAGCTTGTTGTAACTAGCATTTATCATTAGTTTTCTTTTTTGAGCTTGCAAATCTTAGTGCATCAGCAGTACCAAAATAGAATCTATAGGTATAAAACACAATCACCAATAAACAAGAGTTCAAAAGTCAAAAGAACAATCACGCAAACTTTTTTTCTAAAATCCGAAAATCAAATCTCAGTTGTTTTTGTTTGGTGTATCGAATAGTACGAATATACATGCATCATACCTTAAGATCTTAACATAATTCTGGACAGTACTGACAGATAACTTCTATTAAATCTATACTGTTAGATCATCTTGGTGAATTGAATTCTAAGTTTAACTCGGCACATTTAAGACATTCCCTTAATTGAACTACCTGTTTGCTCCCATCCAACCAGAGAAATCATTCTGCAACCAATCATCTCTGACCTTTCTAAAAAGATCTATCAGTTCATCTCTATTCTCATCCCATTCTTCCATCACAATAGACTTCAATTTGATCTATGTCTTCAATATACCCTCAACTATGAGCCCTTCTATAACCTTTCAAGAAGAACTATGACATAAATCAAGTGATACTACACTTGTCAATTCATAATAAAAATGTTAAATTACACTAATATTTCTTCATTTAAGTTATAAAATGTTTGGTGTAAGCATGATATTATTTAATCGCAGAACAAGTTAGTGTAATTTAAGATGGCAAAAATCAAGATGATCTTAGCCTCCAAATCAAACAATTTAAAAAAAATTAATTTTAAACAAAAAAAATTCAAACTAAATTATATCAATTTTATAGTTTGATTTTTTAATCCAAATTATTTAACCAATATAAATATCCGGATCCGAATTAGGATTTAAAATTGGAAAAACCCTAATTTGAAGTCACAGAACCTCTTCGACTCTTTCCTCTTGGTTTTCTCATCTTCTGACTCTTCTCATCATCTAAACTCAGCTGCCGGCGCTTATTGTCTCCCCGCAGCTGGCACCGGAGCAGGCAGCTGGCACTGCAGTTGCGTATCTTCCGCCGCCACCACAAGCGCGTCGAGTCTCTGGTCGTAGCTTCGCCTCTTTGGATCGTAGTCGCACCGCCGCTCTGTTCCGCCGTCTTTTGTTCTGCCGTCCGCCTTTCCTTGTCGTGACCAGCTCTGTTCTTCTCTGTTCTCTGGGTACCCTCGCCTTTCCTCAAGGTTCTTCTCTGTTCTGCCGTTTTCTGTTCTTTGCATTTCCTTTATGGGTTCTACCGTTCAAAGGGTGTAGAGAATGAGTTTGCATCTGTAATAATAGTTTATGAATCAAGAATCCTAATGTATGGTTCAATAATGCTTAATTGGTTTTGGTTGTCTTGAATTTGAGTTGGATGTTGCATGAATTAGAATTTGCTCCCTTTCCATTTATATGCGTATTATATTTTTCGTTGTTGAGACATGTTAAGTTGTGTAATTTATTACAGCAATGACACAAGGACGAGGCTTACATTTGTCACATTGGGGAAGTTGAAGGGGAGGTTTTCATTGGCCAAGAAGCCAAAACCAAGAAACAAGCATACATGAGTGCAGCAAATGTTGTTTTTTCAATCTTAAAAGGGAACATAGTTCTTTTAAGATTGGAAAATCAACATTTGCTGCACCCAAATCTAAGGGAAGCAAAGGTTTTTTTTCCCAAAGTTAGGAGTGGACTCGAACCCGCGACCTCTAGGTGAGTATAGAGTATGTGGAGCCATTTGAGCTATAGCTCGCTGGCCTGCATCTGAGTTTTTGCTTGGTTAGGGTTTGGTTTATCATTTTTGGGGCAACAATGAATTTTGATACCGAATGAAAAAGAACAAGCACAATCTAATTTGATTTTTATTTTGTTGTTTTGCTGAAATTATTAGATTGATTTGATTTTAATTTTGATTGAAAGATATAATCTAATAATTTTTAAAAAATAAATAAAAATAAATGTTAATAAAAATAAATATATGAGCAATGCTAGGGGGCTAGCAATTTTTGTGATTAGTAGCCATCATATAGCCATCAATGATGATTTAATGGTGTGAGATTGGTGTGAGATTTCATCCAATGGCTCACCTTTCTCTGCTGGCTACATGCTGGCCAACATTCAATAAAATTGCTGGTTCCCTAGACTTTTCTTAAATATAATTCACCTGGCAAAACCGGAGAAGATGAAGATGAGACAGAGCTGTAACTCTTGGTGGGGAGGAGTAGGTGGCGCAGGTAGGGAGAAGACTTCCTCCGGCATCACAAAACCGGAGAGGGTTAAAGGAGAGAAAGACAGTAAGAGACAAAGACGCTAGATCAAGAGAGAGAGGAAGAGGAATGAGGCTACAACGGTGATGGTGGCCATCGCCGCTGTTGGTTCCGCAGTCCTCCGTATAATGGCTTCGTAGTCCTTCCTTCGCGGGCGGCAGCGGGTTCTGCGAATGCGATGACCCAGTTACTTACGACGGTGTACTTCAGTGATCTGGACGTGCTCCTATGGAGTTTTGATTCTGATGAACATAGTAATGCTTAAATATTTTGTCCTATATATTTAACAGAAAATGCCTGTTTTCAGCCAAAATTTGAACTAGACTAATATTTTATTTTTGTTTCAGGCAGCGCTTCCATAGCAATGCTAAGGAAATTGGCTTCATTAAGGTATCTTTGTCCCTAAACTTGATCTTCAGTCAATTTATTTATAACAAGTGGGCTTGGGACTATTGATTGCAAGGAATTTCTGATGACCACTGACTTCTCTACACCTTTTCTCTCAATCTCTCCTCTCTTACACCAGGGTCTCCTCCCACGTTTCCATCAAAACAGAGATGAAGAAAACATGACGGTGAAGAGCGGAAGCACGAGAGAAGAAGGAGAAACATCCTTATTTCAGTAATTGATTGTAGGTTTATTTTTTTCTCTCCTTTCAAATGATCATAGATAAAATCAGCTAAGAAGTGAATTTTTTTAAGGTAGCGTGTTTGGATTGTGTCAAAAAAAATTTCAAGTTACTATCATCGTGTTATCAGTACAAGAATTTATTTTTTCGTTGTTTTCCATTTGTTTTAGTAATCTGATTTATGTGGTGTGTTTTCTAAAATTCTTCGTCATCATGGATGGAACCCATATCCTTCACAATTACTGTCTTATATATAATTTGCTTTGGTTTGATGATTTGTAGATAATGATGACATTCTTTATGCTTACAGTTATGGAATGTCAACTAAAAATGCAAGGAACATTATTGGTATCAGATTATTGACATATAAAATGCCACACTTGCATAAATTTCCACTCCTTAATTTTAGAGGTTTTCAATCATATAAGGAAGCAAAGTTTCTTTTTGACATTTTTTTGGGAATAGCATTACTTATTTGGCATCCCTTTGATCCTGCACATGGTCTGACCAATGGTGTTCTTCTAACTGATATTGAAAGGGATTGAGATGCATTCTTACATGGTTTAACCCTATATATCAAGGCTTTACTCTTCCATATTTGATGGGATATTTTATCCCAATCTAGTTTTTATACTTTTATACATGTCAAAAGTTTTCTCTTCTTTTTTAAACAAAAAGTGCTCTCTTCATTCATGTGATGGTAATGTGTCTTTGTGAGAAAATTCTAGCTCACATATGCTTTTTCTTTCTTTGGATGCATGTAGTATTTTTACTTCTACGTTGAAACGTACTATATATTTAAGTTAAGATGTTATAAGTTTGTTGGTGCAAGCATTATAGGCATAATTTTAAAACAGTATTCTAGGCTTAGAGAAATTTCCAAAGCAATGATGTACTCAATCATGTGCAGGTCCTTGACAATTATGGTAATGAAATGTGATATATATGTTTTTTTTCTATAATATTCAGTTTCAAAAGTTTGCTAGAAGATGCTACACTTAACTCTCTTTTTGCAGGGACTTCATGCTTTCATGCCTGAGCCAGCTCAAGAGGAGATCTTCTCCCTTTGGGAACAAGTTGTTGTTGCCTGTATGAAGGTATGAAATATGTATCTTAATTTTTTTAACTTCATGAAATTAAATGAATTTATTTGGATGCAGTTTGTTGAAATTTAAAATTAATATAGCTAATCAGTTCTCAATTTTTTGAATTTGTTCTTCATCTGGTTAGAATTATTTTAGAATTCTAAAATATTGGTCGATCTACCATAATTTTTTTTCTTTCAAACGAATGAAGTGGCTTTAGAATTAAAGAAATAACTAATGAGAATTTTAAATAATTTAAGGTGGCTTCTTTAGGAATTTAAATGAGGTGTTACTTTATTTAGTTTCAATATGTGTGTATGTTTGAATTCCTTAAGAGGCTTTGCAGAATAAAAGGACATCTATTTAGTATTTTAGGGGCTTTAAATTACTTTATTGTAAGCTTTAAACTACATATGTGAATTAAGTGATGATTTTGAAGTTTAATTCTGCAAACTAAGATCAAGGAGAAGCTAGTGGAAGGTGAAAACAAGATCAAGTGCAAAATGAGGACTTTAATTGTAAGTTCTGGAGAAAACTTATGCTGGTAAGTGAAAGCTTTTTAGCCATTTTTTAAAAATTTTATAGTACCTATTTTGTTTTTTGGTTTTTCCCACGGTTTAGGTGGATTGTGAAGTGGATTTTCTGTTGAAAATTAAAATGTGAAAGTAAATGTTATGGTGCTGTGCTTTTTTTTGGTTCAGGGGAGGCTTACCCTTTAGAAGCAGTGCAAGGGAGTTATTTTGATCATACTTTCGAGTATTGGTAAGCGGTAACTAAGAGCTATATTTCTCTCTTCTACTTCTGTATCAAAAAAATTAAAGAGAAAAAATAAACAGAGAAGGCTCTATTTTGAACATTCTTTCTAGATTTACTACCTTACCTATTATTCATTTGTTCAGTTTCAAGTCTTTCATGTTTGATAAATATGTGATTCAATTATTTAGGGCTTTTTCTTATTGGAAAAAGGAGAAGTTAATGGATCCATGAAGAAAGTGGGTGAACATCATAAATAATAGATGAGACTATTGGACATCAAGACCAATCTTTGGTCTAACTTTTAATTTCTGACATTAAACGTTTCGTAAATTAATTAATACTTGACCATCTGTAATTCATTGTTCAATCTTATTTGGTAACAAAGGATACAAAGAGTGGCGTGTTCTATTGTTCTAATAATTCCACCACTTTTTTCATGTCATTACATCCATAATTATATTGGCGGCCGTAGAAGATTTGCTTTATTTTTTTCTTAGTAGATAGTCGACATTGTTTATTTCCAGGAACCAATTCTAATTGCTCAAAGTTATTATTTGTTTTAATTTCTTTTTTTTTTGGTGTTAATTGTCTGTTGTGTGATTGTAAGAGATGTGATTTAGTGTTTCAGTGTTACCATTTTTGTGTATATGCAAAATGGCATGAAAATCTATGTTCATTAGTGATGTTTTAACTGGACTGAGTGAGAAAAAAAAAAAGGAAAAGAAAAATAATTAAGCTCTTTCATTTTCTTTTTTGCAGCTTCGATGCTTCTATAGGCAGCCATCACTATGTGGAAACTTAGTGTATAGTGTGCATAATTTAATTATAAGATTTTCTTCCTAAAATTTATGCAGGTAATTTTGGTTTTTTCTATGCTATATATATTTTGGGAAGATGTTCTTTTTTACTTATTTTTTTTAAAAGAAAATAATCTTTTTTGCCCCCTCTTGACTTGTGCTTTATGCATTGTCTCAATTCAAGATTGAATTCCAAATCTAAATGCATATAGTATTAGATTACATTAATTTTGTGATAGTGTGATATTATTGGTATTTTGATTTCTTTTGTCCTTTATTAGTAAAATCAAAATTAGTCTTCTAATATAATTCCTTCTTATGGAGACAATATGTCATCACTTTATGGTTGGGGACAATATTTTTTTTTTTTTTGTTTTTTTGTTTTGTTTTGAGTTTATTTTTCTTTTTCCACGATTACTTTTAGATGGGGTGTCATTGGTGCAGTATGAGTACTGCAAATGCACTTGAGTGTGATACTGTGTTTCATTTATATGTTTATATTTATTTCTTAGTAAAGTACCTTGCTTTAGTTAGGGTTTTTCGTGCCATTGTGGAATCATTTCTAAGCTTCACTCTGTCGTATTTTTTTGAAGCTGCAGTTACATTTGGTTTAGACAATTCTTAGGCCTGTTATAGAACTTCAACGAAACTACTTGGATTATTATGCTGAAAATAGAGAAGAGAAAATGCTTATTCCACAGGCTGTTATTTCTTTCCTCAGGAATATCCGCAGGTCAGTTTTCTCTTATATTAAGGAAATATCCTCTTATATTTATGTTGTGTTTATGTTAAACAAACTTTCAGCAAAAAAACGCCACCATGAATCTGTGAATTTTCAGGATCATGTGTTCTCTCTATAGGGAATGGAGTATGTGCTGCATGGAGTCATTGCTTTGGGGATAATGGCTGCTGGTGGTGTGCTCTCCGGAGGGAATCCAGCATCACATGTTTTACAGATTAAGAAGCAAGGTGATTCTGCTGATGCCAAATTAGTTGTCACACTTTAAATTATGACAAGATGATTGTTTTAAGTATAATTATGTAATTCCTTTTTTTGTTAAACAAAATTTTGGCAATTGTCTAAAGCATGATTTTTTTTTTTAAGATTCAATTTCTGTAGAAACTTTTTTCTTTTGGTTTAAAAATATTTTAAGAGTTTAGCTAAAAAAGTGTATTAAAGGTAGTTGTTAAATTTACAAGTACTAAAACTTAATTTTATTTTAATAAATGTATTACAAACTTTAACGCTTTATTTGTCCATAAAGATTATTTTTTGTCACCACCTTAACATTTAATATAAACAAATTAATTGTGGGATCAAAATCAATCTTGAGTTGTTTTTGTATCAAAATCTGAATAAATATGATAAATGACATGAGATCCAAAAAATTTATTAAATATTTTTTGTATTTTGGTTCACTTCAATAAGCGACCATAGAATTTGAAACTTCTTGAGTTTGAAATTTGATTTTAGCAAGCTTAAACTCTAACCTATTATGACTGGAGTTGCTCCAGAAGCACTAGAAGTCTTTTTTTTTAGGTGGTTATTAATGTGTTATTGTCCAAGAGGTAAATATATGATTTTTGGTTCTACAATTTTGCTAATTTATTAAGATGGTTATTAATCTAAAAGTTTTTCCAATAATTTCTGTTGTACTAATGTAAAAATTCTTCTTATTTTTTTAAATTAATTTTTTTGTGCACATTTTCTTAGTGTTATTTATCTGTGACGTGTGTGTGTTTGATATGCAAAGTATTATGGATGACATCAACTACTTTCCCATAGATGCTTATTCTGAACTGTGAAGTCCTTGCTAAATTTTTAAGAATGCAGCCTCATTTGGAATTTCACCGATGTTACTCTTAGGTTCTTCAAATCTTACAAAGTTAGATAAATAAATAAAAAAAAAAAAAGAAAACTATGTTAGATAACACACATAGTAAAGATTGAAGAACATCTTTGTGCCATACATAAAATTTTATCAAATAATCTTTTCTAAAAAATTTAATTTAATACAAAATGAGTAAAAATTCACATAAAAAATAAGTAAAAGCTCACATAAAAATATATTGTTAATAAATTATGGATAAATATTACCGTTATATAACTTCACTCTAACAAATTGTAAGACGACAACAGCTCTATTCTTATTGTCGGATTCTAAAAAAGCATTTAATTCATGTGCATAGTTGCTAAAAAGTGCACACTCCATTATTTTTCTATATCAAAAAGAATGTTTAATGTTAAATATATATTTTTTATAACAAAATAAATAAAAAATAATTATAACTCAAAAAGTAATTACCAATAAAATAACATCAAATAATTAATTATTTTAAATTTGTAAGAAACAAACCACGAAAAGAATGCTTTTTATTAATTTTTTTTTAAATTTGAATACTTTTTTTTTTTCAAAATTAATCCGAAGCGATTTTTTCAAAAAATTTAAATACGTAGACGTTTAAAAACGATGCCTTTGAATCCAAAAAATTATAACGAAGCTTAATGTTAGTTAAGATACATTTGTTACTTATTAATAATATTAATAAAAATATTTATAATAAAATAAATTAAAATAATAATTTAAAAAGATGAGATTATAAAAAATTTTATATTTATAAAAATAAATATATAATTATCCATCATCAATCTTTAATTCAATAATAGTGTACTTGGTAGATTTGTCATCCTTTTCAAGAGTTCTCTTACTCCCAATTCCAGCAAGATATCCAACAACATCTGAAATGATTTAAAATAAAAAAAATATTGTCAATAAATTTGTTAAAAAAAAAACACAACCGAAATTATCAATAAAACAAATAAATTTATAAATAAATTATACTTTTCTAAAATAACAAACTTACTAACTAAATACATACGTGCAATCATACCCAAGAGCATCGAGAGTGTCAAAACTCACAAACTTAAATCCATATTGTGGGATACTTGACGATTCTGGAAGTCTGTGCACATCAGTACGCCTGGTAATTTCCGTATGGCAATGGAGAATTTTCGTAACTTGGTAGTGTCCATAGCCGTATCACTCTATACGTACACATAAATTGTCGATTGTAGGACTGATGTCTGTAATTTTGTGAATTCCAGCCATTGGAATAAGTAGAGAGATTTTGGATATATGTAAAAAAAGAGATTGATGTACTTTAAATCGTGGTACTTTACATCTCTCATGACTTATACTTTTATAGTTGATTCATAACTTAAAATTAAAAAATAATAATCTTATATAAATTAATCTTTTTATAAATAAACTATATAAATACAATAAAATAATTGTGCACACATAACAACATTGGGGTCATTGAATCGGAGTAATAATACAGTATATATAATTCATGTTTTTGTTTTCGCTGCTGCTACGTTACCAACAACATTTCTGTCAACTTCTGCCAACTCTTATTTATAACTGTGTTTAATGGAAGTGTCTTCAGGGATGTGTCTAATAAAAATATCTTTTTTATGGCTGTGTTTAATAAAAGTGTCTTTATAGATATATTTTCTGGATGTGTCTCTTTATATATATATATTTAAAATATAATAATTAATTATTGTTGGCAATAAGTTAGCAGATAATATGTTGGTACTCTATATTTTTCCTTTTGTTTTTCATTTATTAGATTTGATACTTATCTAGTTATTATTATTATAGCAGTTGATGAAGAGCAAACAGAATTTTATATAAATTAATCTTTTTATAAATAAACTATATAAATACAATAAAATAATTGTGCACACATAACAACATTGGGGTCATTGAATCGGAGTAATAATACAGTATATATAATTTATGCTTTTGTTTTTCACTCATTAGATTTGATACTTATCTAGTTATTATTATTATAGCAGTTGATGAAGAGCATGTGATGACAATAATATAATGCAATCCTTCAAACATAGCTATATATTATTTTTGAAATTTTATAATAATTAAATAAATTTTCATGGAAAAAAATTTTATCAGAAATTCAGTTTTGCATATAAAATTATAAATGTTAGCAGTTATTAGGTTTGAATCAACTTATTCAGCTGCATCATGCATGTCATCAATGTTGTGGACCTTCCCTTCTAGCTTTTCTACAAAGATTTGATTCCGTTGTCATTTGCGTCACGCAAATTATCTAAACATGACAATACTAACAAGTTTCGGATCTGACTAAAATCAGCCTATGTTACACTTGCGGTACATAGCCGGTCCCAAGCCCGGATAAAGGAGGAGGGTTGTGTTAGGTCTTCGGCAAATAATTTAAAATTTAAAAAATAAAAATCTAAATAAAATAATTCAAACAAATAAAATAATTTAAAATTTAAAAAATAACAACCTAAGTAAAACAATCCAAACTTAAAATTTGAAAATAACAACCTAAACAAATAATAATTTATAATTAATAAATATAATTCTAAAAATTTCTAGTGACGACACCTAAGCAAATGAACTCCCAAACTCAACGTATGAGCGCCACGTCAGCATATGAGCTCCCCATTTGTATACTATAAAGATAAAGATAAAGATAAAGATAAAGATAAAGATAAAGATTTATTTAAATTTATTAAAAATTACATCAAAAGATTCAAATCTTTTGATATTTTAAAATTCTCCCCATATAAAATTTGAGAACTAAATTATAAATTAGTTATTGTGCATTTTCAAAAAGCAAAGACAGACCCGATAAAAAGATCTTTTTGTATGAGATATCCAAACATAAAATTATTTTTACTTTTTTATAAGATCTTTAAAAAAAAGATAACTCAAACAAAGATCTACTTACCCAAACGAGGTCTATATAAGTCATAAGATATAAAGCGGAGAAACCGTAGCCTACAACACCACGCAACTTCTCTGTTGGTTTGGTAACAATGGAGAGTCCATGGGACACTGTGATACGAGACATGGATCTCTTAACGGAGATCCTTCTCCGATTGCCAGTGAAACAAGCGATTCAATGCAAATGCGTGTGCAAGAAATGGTTGTCAATCATCTCCAACCCCAAATTCCGTTATTCACACACTTGTCGTTTATATTCCAAGTACAATAACAAACCTCCACCCACTGCTCTGTTGGTTCAGAATTTCGGAGACACGAAGGCCAAAAGAGCTTCTATTGTTCCCTTCCACACCAATAATAACAACGCCAACAAAATCTTCTTCCACCTTGATCTTGATCGACGCAAATACATGTCTTCTACTATTATACACTCTTGTAATGGTCTATTACTATGTAATGTTACACCCACACCCAATTCTGGTTTAACAACTTTTGAGTCTTTTATGATACGACTAGAATCCCACTTTCGCATATGCAACCCAGCCATCAGCAATGACCACTGCGTTTATCTAGATTACCCCCTTGGCGATGTAGATTCCCCATATAATGAAGATATCTACATATTTGACCCTTTAGACTTGAAGGCTTATCTTGTTTTCGAACCTCTAAAACAACCTCTTTCTTACAAAGTTATTTTATTTGGTGAAATGGAAGCTCCGTATGGACATTATAGTCGTCTCAATCAACTCAAACCCCGAATTGGGATTCGTTTGTATTCCTCAGAGACGTCTTGTTGGAGTAGTGTTGTTTGCAATCTTCCTAATGATTTACGTGTCCCAGAGGGAGTTTATTGCAATGGTGCTGTTCATTGGTTTCGTTTAGATGATGACAATTCCGTTTATTTCGATGTCAATCGGCTTTGCTTTGATAAATTGCCTGCAGTCCCTGCATGTGTTGACTCAAATTCAGAGCTCTTGGGTGTTAAGTATTTAGGAGAATGTAAAGGGAGGCTGCACTTGATTCTATCTGATAGTTTGGAGTTTGATATTTGGGAATTAGAGGAAGATTACTCTTCATGGGTTGCCAGATACCGTGTCAATCTTAATCGCATGCATGATGGGGAATCGGCCTTGTGCTGGAATCTTTCAAGTAATCCATTTTGTGTGTTAAGTTTTGTTCTTCGCCAAGAAGAAGAGGAGGAGGATTCCATGCTTGTGTTGTTCCAAGATGGTAAAATAATGTCTTATAGCCTAAAAAATTATGGTTTGAGGGTTCTTTGTAAATTAGATAGAGTGCCTAGATCTGTTCATCACTACTTTGAGACTCTGTTATCTATTGGAAATTAATAGAGTTCGATGTAGAGCGAGTGCATTATTAGTTCATCCAACAATGGAGCAGTGATAGATGTAAAACTTCTTCCGTATGTTCTTCAAATAATAAAAAAATAATTTTAAGGTGGTTTTTGTTCTATTCTTTAAATGTAGAAGTAATCGGTGTTTCTGTGTGTTTCTCTATGCCCTTCAATTTATGAGCAATATATAACAACTTCTCACCAATTCGCAACACTTATTACGCAATGAGCTCCACTACCACCTTCCTTCTTCTTCTACTACTTCTGGTGCTGCAAAATTACGAATTTGCCCATGGAGGAAAGCGCAAGGTGCACATCAGCGATGACCTTGATGACGTGTACGATGACGAAGAGGACGAGTCTTGGAAGGAATGGGACAAGAAGAAGGAGCCATCTTTCCCGCCCGCCGATCTGTCGAAAATGGAACCGTCTCAGATCAAGGAGGAGATGATGAAGCGCCACACCGGTCTAGTCATCGGCTTCGTCAAGCTCCGCTTCGGACTTCGCCGTACTCCGGTCAGCCACATTTCTGTTTCTGGTTAAGGCTATTCTTATCTTGGTGTAAAACAGGGCTCCAATTTTAGCTATGATTTTATCGGGAAATTGGCTGTTTCTGCATGTTTATTGGTTTTTGATGAATTTCAGCTAGAATTTTGGTTACATTATATAATTTAAAACTTCTTGAATTTGAAATTTAACGTTAGCACGCTTAAATTCCTATAGGTCAATGTGGGATTATAAAGGTGAGTAAGTTTGAAGTAATTTTTAGTTATAAAGACGAGCGTCTTATTAGTAGATCTTAATAAAGAGTTTTTGTGAATTATTTTGATCAAAGATGAGAAGTATGTCATAGAAGAGAACACTTATATACCAAATCAAAAGGTTCATACATAGAGAGCAAGCACAAACATAAAAAACTTATTTAATAACTTATATAAAGAGATTCAACACTTTTTTTACACTTACTTTTGTTTGAGGATAATTAAACTTTACATATAAGTTTTAATTAAACAAAGATATTAAAGGTTAAATTTATGATTGTTTCTTAGAAAAATAATTGTGATATATATAAATTTTAATTAAACGAAGATAACATTTTTTTGTTTAACATAAGCTAGGTGCAAGTTTGTGGTGTATTATATAAAGTTAATTGAGCTTAAATATAGTATCCAATTATTAGGATTTCAACATTTCGTAAATAATATAAATCTCTACATTAATTTAATGTATTTTTTCGTTAAGAGGGGTTATCATTGTATACTTAATTAGAAATTTAAATAGATAATAAATTTAATTAAATAAATATATAACACTAATTAAATAAGGTACCAAAAATATATTATTATACTTTTTATACAATTTACGTATATTGAATGAACAATTATAAATAGGATTTTAGAATTAAATGTTTGTTGCAAACTATTTTATTTAAATTATAAAATAATTATGGAATTATATTTTGTCAATTTTAAAAATATTTTAAATTGAATTATTACTTTGTAAGGAAGCTTAAAAAAATGTGTTAGGATTGGATTTTATTTTTAGTATTTTATGATTTTCTATTTTTAGAATTTTGTAAAGAAAAAAAAAAGTAAAATTAAGAAATTTTATTTTTTATTTTTTATTTTTATTTTTTATTTTTTTTCTTCTC
>NC_029788.2:115999185-116004483 GCF_000816755.2 Arachis ipaensis | reverse complement strand
TAAAACAAATTATAAGGACAAAATAGTCATAGCTTTGTTACTCTTATAACCATGATAATACATCTCCCAACAAAAAAAATGCACATCAATGTCTTCACATTTTTCATCATCTTCATATTTTGTTTAATTTTATGTTTGTTTTAGTTTATATCCTTTATTTTATCAATGTCTTCACATTCTTCACCATCTTCATGTTTTATTTAATTCTATATTAGTTTTAGTTTATATCCTTTTATTTTAAGTACGTTGTAGTCTCACAGTCTCACTGGTAGTTTGGTTTCACTCTAATTATTCTATTAAAGTTTTATTTGTAATTTTTTAGAAAAATCTACTAATTTTGTTCTTCATACACACTTTTATGTGTTTCTCTTACTATCGGCCTTCTCTTTTTTCAACACCCTCAATTGCATCGCCTCCTTCGTCTTCCATTGCCTTTATCCACCGTTGCAAATTTCATCATTTGATTTCACGCATAACTTTCACTTACATTTTTCCTTCTCTTCAGTTTACTTATTTAATTTATATTTTTAGTCATTCTTTTATCCTTTTAATTCATTCTCAATTTTTTACGTAAAAAATAGTTCTGTCTTTTTTTCTTATCAATTTGATGTAAAAAAAATCATTTTTTTTATCTTATCGATTTGATGTAGAAAGAAAATATTTTCTTTTTATCTGATATGTGTTCTTATTTTTTGTTTACATGTCTTTATCTATCAATGATGGAAAGAAGAAGTTTCATAAATATTTTGTTAACTTATTATTTTTAGATTGCTTTGCAATAATATTTTTTTTAATTTTTTAAATTATTAATTATATAGAGTATTATATTTGATATTTGAGTACATAAATATTTATTTTGAAACTAAATTAAATTATTAATTTTATCTAGTACAATATTATTTGTTTTGAATATTCTAGCTTTTCTACAAAGAATTGATTCCGTTGTCATTTGCGTCACGCAAATTATCTAAACATGACACAAGTTACAAGTTTCTGTGTTTTTCTCTATGTCGTTCAATTTATGAGCAATATATAACAACTCCTCACAAATTCGCAACACTTATTGAGCTCCATTATCCATTACCACCCTCCTTCTTCTTCTACTACTTCTGGTGCTGCAAAATTACGAATTTGCCCATGGAGGAAAGCGCAAGGTGCACATCAGCGATGACCTTGATGACGTGTACGATGACGAAGAGGACGAGTCTTGGAAGGAATGGGGCAAGAAGAAGGAGCCATCTTTCCCCCCCGCCGATCTGTCGAAAATGGAACCGTCTCAGATCAAGGAGGAGATGATGAAGCGCCACACCGGTCCCGTCATCGGCTTCGTCAAGCTCCGCTTCGGACTTCCCCGTACTCCGGTCAGCCACATTTCCGTCTCTGGTTAAGGCTATTCTTATCTTGGTGCAAAATAGGGCTCCAATTTTTAGCTATGATTTTTATCAGGAAATTGGCTGTTTCTGCATGTTTATTGGTTTTTGATGAATTTCAGCTAGAATTTTGGTTACATTACTGATTTTGTCCGGTCAAGTTCGTTTTCTTGAGTGAAATGTAAGCTGGAATTGGAGTTTAGTGAAAGTGACCTTCTAGAGTTTTAGTGCTGAGTTTTACGTTATTGTTAGGGTTTCTTTTTAATAAAATGAAATAAAATATGTTTTATTTTATTTTTTGAGTTGTGGTTGTGATTATTTCAAGCTGTGGTTTTTTGTGATGGATTTTGGTGGAGGATGATTGGCTCTTGCACATGTATTGTTTTTGCTCATACTTCATTTAAGGGGAGAAAGAAGTTAAAAAAATTAAGATATAGTTTGAGTTGAATTTGTGATTTAATGTGATCAATTGATTCTGGTGAATTTCAATGAGCACATTCGCTCATGGCCATTTATTAATTTTTGCATTTGAGCTCTAGTTGAGTTTAAGTTTTGGTTACTCTGTTGGATTAGGGTCCTTTAAGTTTAAAGTGAACAAACTTAGTAAAGTGATAAAGTGAGGAGTAACTGCTATTGGATTGATAACTTCTATTGCAATGGGTCTTATCATTGGGATTTGCTTCCCTTGCCATGTAGCCTTCAAGTGACTGCTGTAAAAGTGATGGGTAATTGAATTGTCGGCCGTCGAGCATGTTAAGGTTGCTTCAGCATTATGTTTGTCTTATCCATTCTGGAAACTGTGTTCTGGGATGGGGAATATGGATATCTCTGGTGCTTTTTTTTCTTTGGATAGTTTATGGTGCTTTCTTTTGGTGGAGCCTTATTTTCAACTTCTTCTTAGTAGTTTATTTGATTTATCAAGATGGTGTTTGATTATCAAATTGGTCCTTATTGGCAATTTTCTTTGTGATAGAAGAAAGAGTTTTTTGTTTGAACATTTTTCGTTAATGTTAACAAGCCTATCTTCCACAAAGCTGCAATTTTAAAAAAAGAAAAATATTAACCTTAGTAATTTCTCTTAAACCATGTTAACATGCAAATACAATGTTCTTAATAACCTGAAAGGCAAAATCTTACTGTAGGGTCAGTCCTTGGTGCTCTGGCATCTTTTGAAGCTTCTTTAGCATTTCTACCTTAGGACTTCATAGAAAAAATATTAATAAAAAGATTTTAAAAAACACTAACAAAACAAAGAAAGTACATGTTGGTTGTTAACAAAATATGGGTGTCAAAATAGTGTCCGCTACAACATGATTTTGATATTCATACAAGATACTAACCCAGTTCCTAAACCATATATTCTTTCTGGTGGTAAAGTGATTCCAGCAAGCTCTTTCAGTAAAGCATCAGCAAAACGGCCCTATAGCCAAAGAAGGAAAAAATGCAAAGTAAGAAGAGAACATAGCAATGTGAAATTTCATATAAGACTAGAATTATGTATTCTTAAGGATTATTACCTGTTTTGTGGTGACAATGTAAACTTTTGAGCTTGCAAATCTTAGTGCATCAGCAGTACCAGGATAGAATCTATAGGTATAAAAAATAAAACACAATCACCAATAAGCAAGAGTCCAAAAGTCAAAAACACAATCGCGCGCACATTTTTCTAAAATCCGAATATCTAATCTCAGTTGTTTTTGTCTGGTGTATCGAATGGTACGGATATACATGCATCAAACCTTAAGATCTTAACATAGTTTTCGACAGATAACTTCTATTAAATTTATACTGTTAGATAACTTGTATTAAGACATTCCCTTAATTGAACTACCTGTTTGCTCCCATCCAACCAGAGAAATCATTCTGCAACCAATCATCTCTGACCTTTCCAAAAAGATCTATCAGTTCATCTCTATTCTCATCCCATTCTTCCATCACAATAGGCTTCAATTTGATCCATGTCTCCAATATACCCTCAACTGTGAGCCCTTCTGCAACCTTTCAAGAAGAACTATGACATAAATCAAGTGATACTACACTTGTCAATTCATAATAAAAAGGTTAAATTACACTGACATTTCTTCATTTAAGTTATAAAACGCCTGGTGTAAGCATGATATTACTTAATCTCAGAACAGGTTAGTGTAATTTAAGATGACAAAAATCAAGGTGATTTTAGGCTTAATATATACAGACCGAAGATTTTCGAATTGATGGAACTCTGGTCTCAAGCAATAATCTCACAAGTAAGAGAGTCTCATATCCAGTTTCCACCACTGGCCTCACCTGACATGAAAATACTACAAGTTCATAAGAAAAGTAGTATAACTCAAATGTTTTATGAACACTGCAGAAATTGTGTTGAGATTTTAGCTTTGCAATCATTTCTTAAGTAGCAAACCAGTCATTGTTAAAACAAATAACTAACATTTGAACATCTATTCATTAATTTAACCAAGTGCTTCCTTCGTTTAATTTTATCTGTCACTGTCATTTTTTGGTCTACATACATTGATCCAATAATATGCCAAGAAGTTATAGTGACAGATAAAGAAAGACGAACGAGCACTTCGTAAACATAAATTAAGCATTGATAAGTGAGCATTGTTTGTTGAGAAGTGTAATTAATTAACAACTTAGAAGTTAATTATTTACTGTAATCATCTGTTGAACAATCCAATCTTCAACGGTTGGATCCACACCATCAAACAATGCTGGCCATCTCAACTTGGCTGCCTACAAATTTATCGAAGTGATCACAGCTTAAGTTTAATACATTATACATTATGACATTAGAATCTTATTGATATTTTCCACTAACTGGATAACATTAACAGAAAATTTGAAACATTAGTAAAAGAAGATAGAAATCCTAGAACTAGAAGAACATATATACAATGAAAATGTTGGAAATACTGTGTGTATTTCTCTTCCATTATTATAAGAGAGAGGGAGGAAGAGAGAGCATGAACCTTGACGGCAGAGATAGCAGTCTCTCCACAAGTATCACACAGAACTCCATCAAAGTCTAATGCATAAAGATGACCCATTTTTCCTAAGTTCCTTTCAATCTTGCAATGTCTATCTATATGTATTTTATACTAAGATAATAATATAAATTTGCATGGTACACAATACCCGCCATCCAAAACAGGATTGAAAATCTTTGGGGCCTAGCTTCCATTAAAATTATGACACGTGAATGTCTACCATTTTTTTTTGTTTATTTTTCATTTTTGTCTATTTAATAATAATGCCAATAGTTTCTTTCTTTTGTCATTTAATCTAAGTTTTTGTAAATGACACTTTTAATACACTTAACATGGTTGTAATTTTTATGAATTATGTCTGTTCTTTAAAAACTTATCTAAGTAAAAAAATTTGCCTTGATGCCCTTGAAAAGGTGCTATGCTTAGGTGGCTTAACAAATTCCAAACTAAACACACTTTAACAGTGTAAGATTACATTTTTTGGTTTGCATGTTAGATCTTTAAAGGAAAGGCCTATGGTAATATCTAAGTTTGAGTAAAAAGAGCTACCGTTACCTTATTAATTAAGCTCATCTACAGCATAAATGAATTTATTATAGACATGATATATAACTGAATATAATAATATTGTTTGATCTATATAGTCGACTTTATCTTGATGGAATTTGTTGTTTAAGTTTTCGTGCATTACAATATAATTTTATCTATGCATTAATATTTTTACCATTTCGCATAACTTTTATGGAGACCAAACCTGCCTTCTAAGATGGAAGATGTGTAGTAAATCCTCGAAATATTTCGGCTAATTTTTTTTTATATTGGAGGAGTGTGTGAGTTGTGTTTGGTTATGGTGTATACAGGTATTAAACACAGGTCTGAGACAGGGAGAAATCGGACCGTCCGAGTTCTTTGTTAAAAAATTTGTTGACCCCAAATCG
>NC_029788.2:115981678-115999162 GCF_000816755.2 Arachis ipaensis | reverse complement strand
TATTTTTCCTTTAAATGAAAACGGACCCTCCGTTTCTAGTTTTTTTTTTTTTGTTTTTTTTAAAAAATGAAAACGGACCGTCCAAATTCCTTACTCTAAATCTCTCGATCCGATTTCAGCCTCCTAACACCACATACAAAAAAAGCGCCCCTATTCTCCATAATGCTGTATCACCCCATACCTCCCTCCATATTAAAAATAAAAATCCAAATATTTCAGTACCTTTTCTCAGCGTAGTATTACCACAAATAATATTTGCTTTCGAAATAGTCATTCACATATGACTATGAGTGGCGTCGTATTTTTTGGAATCTTCCACATTGATCTTGCAGCTTCATTTGAGGCACATATTTCCTCTATTTATTTCCACATTGTGATAACTTAATATATTTAGCCACCCAAGTAAAAGCAAACTCAGTTATATATGTGTAAACTCAACACATTGCCTTCATCCAAGAGTGTAGATCTATCTTTTCTTATTGAACATAACACTTACATAATGAAAACCAGTTTTGAGTTTCAATAATCAACTGTTAATTTATTGTGTGTGTATATATACTATATTACTATGTACTGAAAAAACATTTCTCTATATAACATTAGAGGATACAGTTACAGCAGCCATTTTAAATAAAAAGATTGTGGTCACAACAAACTGACTTTCTTTATAAATGAGATGGTAACAAAATGTTCAGTTCAATGCTGACGCCTGAAAAAGTGAAAATTCAATGAAGGCAACAAACAATCATTTCAACTTCTTACTGAAGTCCGACAGCTCAAGAACTTGAATTCTGGGGATAGCCGCAGCTTCTTCTCTCTCTTTCTGAGTGTTGTAACCCCAGTTCCCTGATCCCAAAAAACAATTACACTTATCAGGCACACTCACGATGTCATGTAATATTTTCCCTTGAGAGAATCCATTCCAATTATAAACTGGTTAAGAAATACAAAAGGAAGCTACCTAAATACAGATTCCATTGATCTAACTCAGGTTCTTTGATGACATTTTTTAAGGTAGCAAGCCGATCCTCAACAAAGCTGGTTAAAAGAGTTAATTTCATGTAAGCAATAATAGAGTTCCAGTAGAAATAACAATAACCAGAATGATGTATAATTAGTTCTAGTAGCACAATATCTTACTGAAGTGTGAGTCCTTGGTGCTCTGGTCTCTTTTGAAGCTGCTTCAGCACTTTCACCTTAGGCCTACCGGTAAAACCAAAGATGGTGCAAGGAAAGTGAATTTCCTTTCAAAAAATAAAGCAAGAGAAAAGAAAAGAAAAAAATGTTAAAGCATCACTGGACATTATTTTAGACGAATATATACTACACTAACCCAGTTCCTAGACCATATATTCTTTCAGGTGGAATTGTCACCCCAGCAAGCTCTCGGAGTAAAGCATCGGCAAAACGGCTCTAAAATTACAAAAGAAATGATAAAGATACAAAATGAACAGGGGACATGATGTAAAATTGCAAAAGGTGCATAAGTCGTATTAGGACAACATTATCTTCCTTTCTCTCTTACTCTTTCATTCCAAAATAATTATCACCTTGAAAATTCGGTACATTAAAAATTGTATATATTACTTGCAATTTATATCAAGATACATTGACTTTTGAAAGTAAAAATATTATGGAATGGAGTATTTTTCATTAATACTGAGACAAAAGTATCTGTTGACGGGATTATCATCCCCTAGCTAGGGTCAAAAAGAAGGTTGGATGCTGACCTGTTTCGTGGTGACTATGTACACTCTCGAGCTTGCAAATTTTAATGCATCAGAAACACCAGGATAGAATCTATAGACAAACATCACGAATTAGTAGTAGTAGATCTCCTTCATGTGATATAAATATGCTAAACTAATCACAGCTCAGAAGGTTTAATTTGGTTACCTATTTGCACCGATCCAAGTAGCGAAATCCTGCTCCAACCATTCATCTCTAACCTTTCCAAAAAGATCTATCAAAGTTTCTCTATTCTCACTCCACTCTTCCATGATAACAGGCTTCAACTTGGACCAATTTTCCAATATACCCTCAACCGTGAGCCCCTCTGCAACCTTGCAAAAAAAGTAGGCATCAGTCAAAAGCAGATGCAAATTCCACGGATAAATGCTAAAGATCAGAGATAAGACATTGTACTCACTGAAGACTTCCTGATGGAAGGTATTCTGGTCTCTAACAACAATCTCACAAGTAAAACATTTTCATGTCCAGTTTCTACGACCGGTCGGACCTATAACACAGACAACTATGGAAGTTCATCTTCAGAATGAAAATTGGTCTATTTATTCACCATATTCAAAGCAATGTTTTTGAAAGCTCAATATTTTTGAGTAAAATATTCACAACATCATATGCAAGTAACTAAATCCTTACAAAAAAAAAAATGATTAAAACCGGAAAATGTTTATATTTTGAGGGAATAAAACTTGATTAACAATAAAAAAAGGCAACAAAGTTAGCGAGAAACAGTGTGTTGTTTAATTAGCTTAGTTTTGGAACAATTTTATAATCAAAGTCCTACTGAAATCTTAGAGGAAAAATCAATTACTTCCTCAAAGAAGTGAGATTGACACATGCATTGCACCTCATAATGGTACTCTTCTAAAACAAGGAAATTTATTTGAAAGCAAAATAATTTTGTCTCTGATTCCCTTTCTATAATTTGAGGCCTCTGTTGTTATTTACAAATCGTATAAGTTGATAAGCAGTTAACAGTTACTTATGTGTTCATTTAAAGCTTGTAATAACTTTTTTATATTTAATGCATATTTCAAAACTTATCTTTGTATCAACCTTAACTATCAAATGGAATTGATTAGAAGTGCGATGATTTTATGCGATAAAAATGTATGATAAATTTATTATATAATTATATATAAAAGAGGATAATTTACTTTCTAATTTCCATTAAGCAATTGCTTATATAATTTAATTTGTATCACTCAAATTTTTCATCGAATTCAACATAAATAATTAATTTTAGGTATCTATAGTTTAATTAAATTCTCGATTAGGAACTTTAACTTATAAAGTTTGTAAATAGATTCAATTAGATATTGAGTAACTATTGTTATTGTTATTTTTTTTCCTAGAAAAAGGAATATTCAATCGGATGTTGCACTGGTACAATTTATTTTTTAAAAGAAAAAACAATATCTACAATTTTTTGGTCATGGACTAGAAGACCCAAATCAACTGGACCATATTGAATTCTGACGCAGGCCCAAATAGACAATCATAAGCCCAAAAAAATGGAGAGAAAAGTGGCTCTTCCCGGGACAACGTTGTTTGATTTTGGCGCCATTTCCATTCCTTTCCCCGCAGTGTGTTGTATTGTAATATTGTATTTGCCATTTGATTTTGCTCTCTTCACTCTTCATTCTTCACTGTCACATTGCACCAAACAACTGCGTGGAAAAAGCGACACGTCCAAGCGCCTTCACTGAGTCGTGCTTGCCACGCGCACCCAATTGGATCTGCTCGCATCTCTGTTCTCTGTTTTCTCGGTAAAGACCTTCACTCCACAGTCCTTTTCTCTTCTTTTAGGTTTAATTCAGGGTTTTTCCTCACTTTCTTAATCTAATTGGATTTGGTTTGTTATCAATTTCAGTATGTTCATATTTGTCTTTAGAATATTCTATGACATCTTTTTACTTTCAAACCAACGAAAATTAATCAATTTTGCGTTGTAGTTTGTGAATTTTGAAAGCCATTTATTGAACTGAAGCTTTGATATCACTCAAGTTCAATTTTACTGTATGATAATGATGATGCTTTCATAAATCTGATTAATATATCCATTAGAGTTAGTGTTAAGTTCTTTCAGGTTGTGTGTATGTGAACTCCAGCACAATGGATTATTGTTTATTGACTACCAATCCTAAGAGTGCGTGGAATCCGTTACAATTAGTTTTTTCAAAATTTTGATTCCAAATTGATGATTCCATTGTTGATTTTATCAGAGGAAACATGAATTCAGAGGAAGCTGCACAAATTCCCAGAAGAACTACAAGGTCCTTAGCTTCATCTTCTGCGTCGACTTCTAATAATGCATCTTCTGCAAAAGTAAATAGCCTTGAACCTCTAACAATCAATGACCTTTTAGTTGGAGGAGACCCTATTAGCCTAGATGAATTGTTTTCTAATTTCCCCGGTAGAAGTAGCCAGATTCTCGAGATTGTAAGTCTTTTGGGGCCATTGAACACTCCAATGCTTCCTTTGTTTGTGTATGGTGGTGTTTCCACTGGAAAAACCAGTATCATTTTTCGATTATTCCGGCATCTCAACAGGCCTCTTGTTTATTCTAGCTGCACGACGTGTTATAATCAGGTTATCTTGTTTGAATCTATACTAAATCAGTTGCATCTCCATAGAAAAAGTTCTGCCAATGGCTATTCAAATGCAAAGCGCTGTGAGAGACCATCGGATTTTATTAATTTTTTTACGGAAGCATTGACCGATGCCATAAACAATCTGAAGGAGAAGTCGGAGAAGTTGATATCAGGCAAGACAATGGCACAACGGGGGATTGGAAACATGATCTACTTGGTATTTGACAATTTTCAGCTTGTTAGAGAGTGGGATAAGAGCTCTACTTTATTACCCTTTCTGTTTAATTTCTATGATCTGCTGAAGATTCCTGAGGTGGGTCTAATATTTATCAGCAATACTTCTCCAGATACCTTTTACTCTTCTAACATGGGTTATGTGGTGCCTATCCCTGTATACTTTCTTCCCTGTATTCTTCATTCTTGGAGTAAGACATCTTATTACTATTACTTTCCTTTCTCAGATTTACATAATCTCATAGTGAATTTTTGTTTATTTTTCATGCAGTGTGGCTTTAAGGTCTTTCTTTAGGGTTACTAGGCAGGTTGATGAATTGTCCACTGCCTTCAAACCACTATATGAAAAATATTGTGAACCTTTACGCGATAAAAGAGTCTTTCCTAATGGAGACAAAGACAAAGACATGAAGAGAAAGTTATTTAGTCATATCAATCCTCACATCACGTCCTCTCTAAATGAGATATTTAAGGTTTCATCTCATCGTTCAGCTGAAGTTGAGAACTCCAAAGAGGCAAATCTGAAGGTGAATCAAAAGAAACTGGAGCGACGTGAAGAAATTGCCAAGCTAGACTTTCACATGTCTACGAGTGCAAAGTATCTTCTTATTTCAGCATTTCTTGCTTCCCGAAATCCAGCTACTCTTGATGCTTCACTTTTTGATTCCAAAGGAGGTTCTGATAATCGAAAGCGAAAGAGGAAGTAAGCATGTTGATTTGTTGGTTGATGTGTAATTTACAAAAATTAGTTCTCTAGCCATAGTATGATTCTGCTTTTGTTCTCTCTCTTTTTTCAAGCAGTGGATGTTTAACTTTCTAGTCTATTGTTCTTTTTTGTGTGTGGACCCTCTGAGAAGCTGCCTGAAAGAAAGGAAAGTTTAGAAGAGGAGTTACTAATGAAAGGACCTGGAAGTTTCCCACTGGAGAGGTTGTTAGCCATCTTTCAGTGTATTGTATCGGTCGCAGAAGATTCGTCGGTTGAGGACAAACAAAGCGGCGAACTGATGTCTGATGTTCTGTTGCAGCTATCCAGTCTCTGCAATGCTAAATTTATGTTTAAAGGAAGAAGCTGTCCAATTGAAGGCTCAGTTCGGTATCGGTCAACTGTATCAGAAGACTTGGCTTTGAAGGTAACCTCAGTTCCCACGTAACACTCCCACAGAATTCTTGGTTTATTTATATGACATTTGGAAAACAAATGAAGAATAATATTTTCATTGTTGTTTAAGCAGGTTGCAAGGAGCCTCAAGTTCCCTTTATCAAGTTATTTGTATAAAAGAACCTAGCAATCTTTGACTTTGGTTCTTCTGCTTCACAAATCCTGGTTATCCATTTTTCTCTGATAGAATCTGTACAACCTATGATGCTGCTATCTGCAGTTATCCTCATGAAATTGCCGGAATTATCCCTATGAATTGTAACATTGGATGGATTGAATAATTTTCAATGCACATGGAATTTCCAAAAATGCATATATATCGCAGATCTAACCTTTAGTGCAGTATGGATTCTGAAATAATGTTTCTCTTGCAGATATGGAATTGTAGCATGGCACAAATTGTGTTTAAGACCCAATTTTCTTAAGAAATTTCTTGTACTTCAAATGAATGCCCCATCTATTTCAATTTTCCAGAATGGGAATTTTTTCTCCCAACAATTTCAGTCGTAAATTCGTAATCATAACCATAATTAATTAATATTATTTAGGGATAAAACAAAATAGATGGATCTAATTAGCCTATGGAAAAAAAATTTGTTTTGCCGAAGAAGGAAATGCAAATATCAAAATATTTTGTTTCTCTCTCCTCCACCATTCTTTCTCTCTCTTTCGTTCTCTGTCTTTTTTTTCTTCATCGCCGACAACCGCCAATTCCCTCCATTTCAAAGCCCTCTCTACTTTCTGCAAATCTCTCTCTCTCTCTCTCTACTTATTTGCCCCCAATACAGCGCATTGATTGAATTGATTGGAGCAAATTGTTTACAATTTTAAGTACCATTGGTGTTTAGCATTTCAATACCATTGCTGTTTCTTCAATCTAAGCTCGTGGTAAAGAATCCTGCTGCTTTTTTCCCCTTTTGGTTCCGTTTATTGTGCTGGCATATAACAACCCCTTTCTTCAACTTCTTATTCATGTTGCTATTGTGTTTGTTGTGTTGGAAATGATGATGTTAAACAAATTTGATGCTAATCAAAATCATGTAGCTGATATAAATAATGAAAATTTAGCTCCTTTTAAACTCTGCCATTACTGTTTTGTGAAGTTGGCCGATGGTGAAGCTCTTTAGTATCATGGGAATTCAGAATTCTTGTGTGTAATTAGCTAACAAGTAGCTTTTAAATTGTTCTATTCTGTTTTTATTTTCTTTTTATATATGGAATCAGGAAATTTGTAAAAACCACTCTGTCTTTTTTTGTCTTTTCTATTTTTTATGTGTGTTAACTTAATGTGATATTTGGATAATACCAAGTTCAAATGGAAGCATGCCTAATAAGATGTGAGCAGCAGTAATGTAACTATAAACGTTTTTGCCATTTTGAAAAAAAAAAAAGTAAGTTACATGTGTTGATAGTTTTCTCTTGTTTGAAGTATTTTCTTTTTGAAGTTTTATTGTTTGGAAATGTTAATTAAAAAATTTCGGGTGGAAATAGGCATCAATCAATTGTTGTACTTAGTTTTGTAATAGTAGGATAGGGCATGTCTTAGTTGATGCTTTATGTATTTGCATACTCTTCATTTATGTATTGTTATTCATTACACATTTTGACTTATCCTATTTATGCAGGGTCTCTCTGAATTTAGGAGGTGCTGCTGAATTATTCACCATTCTACACTTTGGCAAGGTTTATGTCTGTTATCCTTGCTTGTTGAAAATATTGTGATATAGGGAATTGTGTATCACTGCCAATGCTTTCATGGACCATATGCATTTGATGCTGCTGCTAGAGAAGCTTAATCCTGATCCCAAACCTCGTTTGATTAGTGGATGTATTATCTGGTTGTCTGGAATTGAAATTTGAATTTGAATTTCCACCTCTGCATATATTGGTCAAACCGTGATTCCGTGAATAAACTTCAAATATCAGTAGTTTCCGCTTTTGACACTAGTTTAAAATGTCAGGAATTGACATGGCAGTTAGTAAACCCGAGGTGCGTATCTGCTTGTATGATATAAGTAATTTCTAGTTTAAGATCCTCTTCTGGTTCTGTGATTATGATTTTATTATTTTTTTTCTCTTACAATTTTTTATCCTGAGATATTGAGAGATTTAAAATCCAGTGTTTAACTTCTTGCTTCAGATTATGCAGCCGTATATCTGGCTTCAGACACCAGATGGTGCAATACAACAAGTGGAACAGGAAATTGCAATGTTTTGCCCTTTTTTTGTCAAGAAGTAATAAAAAAGGCACGGGATCTTCAAAGAACTGTGCAATATGTCTTCCTCAACGGGATTATTGCCGATTTCATCAATTACCAGGTCGCTCAAACAAGGTTCTTTATGTTTCTTCACTTTTTAATGTTGTTATAAACTTATAATCAAATATAAGATGCACTTTAAATGGAAAGGTTTTATTTGACGGATGGCTTAGTTTTTGTATAGGAGCGGAAATCTTATGATGAGAAATTCATGCGGATGGACACGAAGCAGTTATGTGAGTTGACATCTGCTGCAGACAGCCTTCAGTTGAAAACATTGGTTGATCTTATAAGCCGTACACTTGCTCGAATAATTGAAGGAAAATCCCCTGAGGAAATACACGGCATATTTAATTTGCCAGATGATCTTACAGAGGTATCTGGTGCTTGCAATAACCATGTTTCAATTCTTTTTTCGATGTCAGTTTTGCTGTTTTTAGACATTCTATTTGATCCAGGAAAAGAAATTGGAGCCCTATAAAAACACAACTGCTGATCCGAGGATCAGGCTTTTGAACCGCTTGTATGCTAAGAAAAGGAAAGAGCTGAAGGAGCATGAGAGGCTAAAGGTGTAAATATTGTTTCTTATTTTTTTCATCACATTACAGTGCAAGCACACTGTCCAATTTGTAAAGTATTATTTAATTACTTGTACCTTTTTTAATGTCCTGATTCTTGAATTGTAAAATGTTGATGTTTAACAAGATTTGGTCGGGCACATGTTTCAGAATGTTGAAGTTGAAGAAGAGAATGTGGATGATCGTTCAGTCGATGACCTTTTGTCTTTTATTAATGGAAATGATGCAGGTAACTGAGCATTTTTCGATCCCCTTTACATGAGTTTTACTTAATGCGTTTTGTTGTGGTTAGACCGATGAAATGGTACAACTTTGTCCTAGTTGAGCAATTTCCATTTGATGTAATTTGTTGACCACATGAAACTACCTCTTCTACGCCTGTAAGATGAGCTTACAAGTTGATTCATGTCCATCTTGACAACATTGAAACTCGAAATTAGTAGTACTCAGTTCTTTCGTTAATGTTTGTCTGCATCAAGTATAGACAGTGTAGGTGGTCCAATGATCTTGTTGAAATGAAGAGAAGAAATATACCAAAAGGTAGGACTGTGAGGACAAAGAGATCCTTTTTTGGTTGTTAAAGTAAAGCCTTTAATATGTCAGCCACTCACCATATTTAGAGGGAAAGTCCTCTATAAGGGCCACGTGCTTTACTTTAAAGAGAATTGAAATGTCTAATCTTATTCCACAAAACTGGCTTGTCTAAAAATTTATCAATGAAGGTTTGAAATTACGCTCCAACTAACTAAAACAATATCTGTTTCTCATCTAAATTTCCTAGTTATACAATCATTTCATTCAGTGGGATTTATATTTAAGCTTTTGTGTTTGACAATGTCCGGAAACTCTCGAGTCTTGAGTAGTGGTCTTCTGTAGGCTGTAGCATTTTATTTTATTTTCCTGTTTCATCTGCTTGGGGATGCAGATGCCTAACTGTTAGTGAGAAATCTTGTTACAGATCCAAAGGAGATGAAAAATTCTAAGAATAAAAAGAAAAACGGAAGAAGAAAAGAGCAACAGACGAGCTCTTCTTTAAAGGAAGCTTCTGAACTGAACAATAAGGTAGTCATAATATCTAATATCAAATTTGTCTTCAAGTTAAATTTGAAAAAACAAGTTCAGTTATTTACTATATATGTTCCAAGTGTTTATTGCTTTTTACTTCTAATAGGAGATAAATGGTCATAATATCAGACCCCAAACTGATGGAGCTAATGGAGTTTCCGAGGCCTCACAGTCTAATACAGAAGACAGCACTTTTGTTCCTAGAGAGTTTGATGATGGAGATATAGATGAGGAGATCGATCCTGCATTACAGGAAAAACTTGACAGGTGGGGCTAGACTATATTCTAAGTGCAGTGTTTACACTTCATGCTAAAATTTGAAGTTGTATTTTTCTTTTTGTGGATGACAATCATTATCTTTAGCATAGTTGCAGTGGCAGATCACTTGCACTATTATCTTTATTCTATCATATGGAGAGGACATAGCATCAGAATGATTGATGAGCTCTTTCTTTCAACAAATTGTATTTCTTGAATCATGTATTGCTGGTTGCATGTGAAATGACGTGCTCACATTCGTGTATATATGAGAGAGAGGGCAATGTGACAATATCCAAATTGATTTCATTGTGTTTGGGATTGGCAAGTGACAAATGTTTATTTTATATTGTTCCTATGTTGGAGAATTTTTAGTAATCTTTGTATCCCTAGCAATCTAGCAATAGGTTTTTCTTGATCTTGTATGTTTAAAATGTTTCAATAAATAATGCAACTTGTTTTAATCTGTGTGTGCATGCCTGCTATTGAAGAACATAATGGAACAAAAAAGAAATATGAAAGGGTGGGAAAGTGACAAGAAAAACAATAAGAAATCTCTAAGTTTGAGAGTGAAAATGATGATTGATTACTTATGATTGTGAACTTGTGTTATGATTATGTCAATAATTAACTTCAGAAACAAGATGTAACTCCATAACTAACTACCTAACAAGTCTAAGTTAAGATGAGTTGTTGCACTCTTCTCTTCAATCTCATCTTATATGGAATGAGTTTTAAATCATTACTTATGTGAAGAAAAAAAATTACTCCAACAACTACAGAGTCTGAGAGTCACATTAGGAGTACAAAAATGAATATATGATCACAACTCAATTTTTAACAATTTGTAACACAGAAATGGATCAGAGTAAGAAACTTCTTTCAAAACTCAAGCAATCAATGCACAAAGATACAACATTATTACATACAAGCCCATCCTACTATTTATTTTCTATTGGCACAAGAGGCAGCCTCCAGCATCAAATTGTGCCTGGGGCCAAGGACCAATAATGAATAAAATTCAACAGTTAATTAGAAAAACAAATAAATAACTGACATGCAGCACTTTCCTAAGGCTTGTCAGCACCTCTCAAAATTGTTCAAGCCACAGGCCATTTGGGTGGGAGCTTGTAAGGATCCATTCTCCACTGATTCCTTCTTGTTTGTGTGACAGTATCATGAGGTCAAGTCCTCTGCATAGATAGATTTTTAATGAGTGTAGTGAATCAAAAGACATAAGTGGATGAAATGACATTAAATACTATTATTTTTATAGCATGTTATATCAGAAAACAGAAAGCAATAATCATGGGAAAGTGGTGTATTAACTACACACTGAATAAACTAGAGAGTTATTCAGGAGAACAATAAACGAGTCAGTTACCAAATTCATCATGCCAATTCAAAAGGGTAAGGAAAGAAGTCTCTCTGGCAATAATGCCCCACATCATGGTTCTAAAAGATGATACACATGGAAAGATATATAGCACATGCAACAAGCTTAACATATATTAAATAGAAAGCATTAAATAGTCTTGTTAGGTAGTTATTTATGGAGTTACATCTTGTTTCTGAAGTTAATTATTGACATAATCCTAAAACACAAGTTCACAATCATAAGTTATGTAGGCATAGAATGATAGAAAGAATTTAGTTTGGTTCACGGAAAAATAATGAAAATAAGGGAATACAACTAAATATCAGCGGAAAAAAAATACAATGTTTATATACGCTATAAGATCACTATGTATCAAATCAGTGTTAAAGCTAACACCCCTATGTTTATCGGCACAAATGTCACTTTAAGCTTCTGTGATTTCAGAATTGACATTAAGGATATGAATAAAAACACATCGGACCCAAACACAAATCATAAAGAAACAAATATGAAAACTCACGAATACACACAAGCAACTTGAAAAGGAGGAGGAGGAGGATTTTGTTGGTGGGGGCACGCACACACAACATTCACATACAAAGGAACTGGATTTCCTTATATTATACTTCACTATCACATCTAATTAGATTACAGGGGAAAGCCATCAAAGCATCATTGAGTTCTGTTCACCATTTTCATCGACAAATCAGCGGACCCGTTCCATAAGTGAGATTTCAAGATATAGATTTAACATATGCAAATTATGGTCTAACAGAGATAAAATAGTTTGGAGCAAAAGGCTACCTTTGTAACCCAGAACAGTTGCACACCTACAGCACCATTGACAAGATCCCTCTTCATCCTAGCGTTCTGCACCAACTGCTTAACACCAATGTAGACTCCTCCTATGGCAACAAAGGTCAATGCATAGTTGCCCATCATCTTGAAAGTTCTTATGAGGCCTGGAAGAGCAAGGTTTCTCTCAACACAAGGAACATGATTCCAGGTGGCAACAACAGTACCCAGATGGTGCCAGAAATTAAACCAGTTGTTGCACCCTTAATAGTTTTCAATGAGTGTAATCAATTCAGTATTGGTGAAAAAAAATTCATTGCTCAATTACCTCATCCAACATCACAATTCACAAGCAGTAAATACATTTCACAACTAAAGCAAAATCAAATTACCAGAAATGAAAATCCAGATAGCTACGCACAACAAAATCTACGGTATAAATAATGCAATGCAATAATGCTGTCACATATATATATATATAAGATTGGATTTATTTATCAATTAGTGGTAAAGCTGGAGCATATACATAAAGTCAGCTTATTTGATTTAGTTAACTGTTTTGAGCACAATTCTCTGGACCAAACTGCAGCTTATTTTTCTTGATATCAAAAATGAACTTAAAGTCAGCTTGTTGGTAGGCACCCAAGAGATTCATTTGCTGGTCTGGGAAAATGTTGAAACAGAACCATTCTGTGTTCCGTTTTAGTTTCTGTACAAAAACATTTTGAGGAGGTAAATCGAGATGAGCACCTCCTTTGAAGTAGTAATTGACACTTGGTATGTTGGCAGTAAATCCTTGTGGCTTCCTCATCCTCTTATAACAAATTTGGTCTTCAAAGGTTACGACATCCTTTTTAAAGTCCCCAGTTGCGGTAATTAGAATGCTATCTAATTTACTCACAAGTTTTTCATGGGCACCGTTCAGCATAAGTGAATTAGTGGAGCCAGAGTCAACAACTAACTGCTGATTTCCAAGCCTCCTCCGATCAATCCGAAGCCTCTTGCCGTTTACTCCAAGATCTTCCAGTTGCAGAATAAATAAACTTTTAGTTGCCTTAGTCATAAGAAGATCCACCGTCTGGAACCTTGTTAACGGCTTCACTTCTGAGGCAAACCTCAGGTAGGTTGGAGGAGGGTTTTTCACATGGCGTGGAACCATGCAGTATGAAAATTTCTTTCCTTTATATTGGCTTAGAAAAGAAAGGGGACCAGGGCTCATGCCAAAAATCCCTGCTATCTGATAAGCATCACCATCATTACGGTCATCGTCATAGTTCTTATAACCGCACCCGAAGACAATCTCTCTCACCTTCTCCGTACCACTTGGTGACGAAGTAGAGAGGAATCTGAAGGTCTCACTGGAAAGCACGCCTGTGCTGTTGATGGATCCAGTTTTGTACTTCACCGTGTATATGCAGCGGCCTTTTTCGTCGGAGCGACCGTATTTGCAGAGGGGGTAACTTGAAGGCAGAGGTTGGTAGGTTCTTGACTTGCTATCCGGAAACGGTTCTTCTTTCTGAGGATAGCACCTATGGTTTTCATCTTGAATCTTGCATTCCTCACACTGAATCCATATTAAGTCGGATCCAGTGTCGAATACTAACAGATAAGATTTGTAAGCCACATCATCCTCGATGTCGATGGTACCAATACCAATCTTTACTACCACGCCTTGTTTATATGGGGAAACTAAGGGATTTACAAGGTTAGAATGATAAAATGGAGATTTTGGAGAATGGGGTGGGATGAGCTCGAGGGACAAGCCATCACTTAGTGACGGTGGTGGTGGAGGAAGGGGTGATGACGTTGATGATAAAACCATGAGGAAGAAGAAGAAAGCTAAAATCATCATTTTCATTAACAGTGGCGATGTTAGAAGGTGAGTTAGTGTGTTGGAAAGACGAAGGTGAGTTAGTGTGTTGGAAAGATGTTAGAGCAAGCATGAATTTTATAGGAAACCTGAACGCACACACAAAGCTCGTGGCCGACCCACCAATGACCAAACCCAGAAGGTGAGTTAGTGTGTTGGAAAGATGAAGGTGAGTTAGTGTGTTGGAAAGATGTTAGAGCAAGCATGAATTTTATGAAACCTGAACGCACACACAAAGCTCGTGGCCGACCCACCAATGACCAAACCCAAAAGCGTAAATTAGCGAAATTTCTAGTTCAACGGTTACCACGCGGTGTTTTCTTCAAATTAAAAATAAAAAATTTATTTTCATAAAATTTATTTCCATAAGTGAGATTTCAAGATATAGATTTAACATATGCAAATTATGGCCTAACAGAGATAAAATAGTTTGGAGCAAAAGGCTACCTTTGTAACCCAGAACAGTTGCACACCTACATCACCGTTGACAAGATCCCTCTTCATCCTAGCGTTCTGCACCAACTGCTTAACACCAATGTAGACTCCTCCTATGGCAACAAAGGTCAATGCATAGTTGCCCATCATCTTGAAAGTTCTTATGAGGCATGGAAGAGCAACGTTTCTCTCAACACGAGGAACATGATTCCAGGTGGCAACAACAGTACCCAGATGGTGCCAGAAATTAAACCAGTTGTTGCACCCTTAATAGTTTTCATCAATGCAGAGTTGTAGGCAGCATACTCCTTATGAGAATCATGTTTTATTCTCTGACCTCTGAAATCAATAAATGCAGAGGTGAATGCCAATGCTGACCCAGCCTGAATTGCGGTTTTGATGCTCCCTTACAGGAAGAAGTGTTCAAATGAATGTAATCAATTCAGTATTCGTGAAAAAAAATTCATTGCTCAATTACCTCATCCAACATCACAATTCACAAGCAGCAAATACATTTCACAACTAAAGCAAAATCAAATTACCAGAAATGAAAATCCAGACAGCTACGCACAACAAAATCTAGGGTAAGGGCTTAAGAAGAGAACGAAACCGAACCTCCTTGAACGTGTGAAACTGGGCATCTTGCCGAGGAACCTGGATGATTTTGGCAAAGAAATGCAAGTAAACGACGAGAGCGGTGCCGTGAGCTGCAGCAGATCATAAGGAAGTAAGGAACCAGTCAAAACGACCGGCGCAAGCGAAGAGGCGGGAGAAAGGAACAGCAGCTGGCGACGGCTCAACCTCCTCTGGCTCCTCGATCTCCTCCTCCACCTCAACCTGTTGCGACGCCGAAGTCTCGGCACCGGGACCAATATACAGAGACGGCGACTCCGGCGGTTCAACTGTAAAAGTAGTTAGAATTTAGTTGAGTTAACGTTTGGGTGCAAGTCATCAAGCTCTCATATATATATTCCTAATAGAGAATTAGAACAACGTACATATGCCTATTAATTCCCTAATTTCCTTTTTTTTTTATCTCTAATAATAATTATTTCATCTCATGTACGGTTTTATTATGTGATCAGAACAAACATAATCCATTGGGATAACATTCTCTTCACCCACTTATCTATATACCACACATGTTCAAATAAAAATGTACTGTTCACCAACCAATAGAAGTTGTGCCAAGTCACCATTAGTTTACTATCAAATTAAATATATTAATTATTAATCATATTCATAGCTTCTTAGAAAAGGCCTATTGTCAGTAAATTTTAGAAGGTTAAATTTAACAGTATTTATATAGCTTTTAGGAGTATTTGAGAATACTCTAAATGGTTTCGAAACATTCTAGAATGTCCTAGAAGGTCCCGAAATACCTTAGAAAGTTCTAGAAGACTCTTAAATATCATAGAGTATTCTAGAAGAGTGTAGATGTATATAGAAGTACAAAGAATGATATGGAATAATTTAAAAACATTTAGAAAGTTGTGGTAGAATAGATATTTGTAAAGAATGTTTTGGATGATTAATCTGGACCGTTGATTAGATTAAATCCTAACCATCCATTGAGGAGGTGGATGGCTATAAATAGGGGGGTGAGAATTAGAGTTTGTGTGTGTGTGAACCATTTGTAACCACACTTGAGTAATAAAGTATTTTTTCCACCAAAGCTTCCTTTCTCTTGTGTTCTCTTGTGTTCTTAGCTTTCTTGCTAAGTATTGAGGGTTAGGTTGACTTGGTCTTAGTTCAAGAGGTTGAGTAAGTTCGAGTGCCGGCACGGTAGCATTAGAGTGTGTCCAAGGCCGTGACAATTTGGTCGAAGAAGCAATAAAGGTACGCACTGCAGCTCTCTACCATTCTGATAATGCTACTTTTTGGTGGAGGAGAAAGTGCGTAGATATGGAAAATGGTACTTGCAACATAGCCACATGAGAAGATTTCAAAAAGGAGTTGAAAAGACAATTCTTCCTTGAGAATGTGGTTTACAAAGCAAGGAACAAGTTGAGAGAGTTGAAGCACAAGAGTACAATTAGCGACTACGTAAAGGAGTTCACTACTCTCACGCTTCAAATCCCCAACTTAGCATCAGAGGATGCATTGTTCTTCTTCATTGATGGACTATAATCTTGGGCAAAGCAAGAACTACAAAGAAGGAATGTTAAGGATGTCGATGAGGCCATCGTGGTGGCCGAATCACTCACTGAGTATCATAGGAGTCAGGAGAGACTCTAAACTCAAGTCTTCCTCCAAGTCTAGTTCTACTAAAGATGGGGGAGACAAGGGGAAGAATTTCTCAACCAAGAAGGAAGGAAAATACTCAATTGTTGGTTACAAATGATTCACACATAACTCACACTAACTCTCACCTCCTAGTGATAGCCATCTACCTCCTCAATGGATGGTTAGAATTAATCTAATCAACGGTATAGATTAATCATCTAGAACCTTCTTTACAAATATCTATCCTACCACTATTTTCTAAATACTTCTAGATTATTCCATACTACTCTTCATACTTCTATATCCATCCACGCTCTTCTAGAATATTCTATGACCTTCTAGAGTCTTCTAGAACCTTCTAGAGTATTTCGCAACCTTCTAGGACATTATATAACGTTCCAGAACCATTTAGAGCATTCTCAAATACTCTAGAAAACTCTACAAATACTATTAAATTTAACTTTCTAAAATTTACCGTGACAACTCATTATTGTTAAAAATAAAATAATAAAATAATGAATAATTTAAAAAATTGCACAAAAAAAAATTGAGAATATCAAAACTAAAGTGTTCAAGATCCTATCTGCCTCAAAATCCTATTCGAACCTCCAACATATTTTGTCAAATTGAAATTTGTTCATTTTATCCGATATTAATTTTTTATTTGAGTTCAAATTGTGTTTCGGGTTGACTTGACCCAACTCAAAAAACATGATGTATGATTAAAATATATCATTTAAATCAAATTAATATTAAAATATTATATTTTTATATTTTAATTAATATTTTTTATATTATATAATATTTTTTATTTTAAAATAATTTATTTTAATATATATTTTATATAATATTTATTAACTTTTGTTTTTAAATATAAAATTTTATTAA
>NC_029788.2:115974261-115981058 GCF_000816755.2 Arachis ipaensis | reverse complement strand
ATATTTTCTTTATTTTTACCTAAAAGTTTCGGATTTATGTTTTACTCCTAATTTTTGAAAAAAAAAAATTAAAGAATTAGATATGAAATTCTATCAATAATTCAATATTTCTGCTCTGCTTAAGGTAGAGTTTGCTAAAATCCATTCCAATCCGTTTCTTTGAGTTTTGAGTTCTCACTGAACCCAACAATGGCACTAGCCATATCAGGGGTTGATAGAATTAGTGAATTACCGGATGTGATTCTTTCTCACATGCTTTCTTTTTTGGAATCTAAAATGGTTGCGGCAACAAGCATTCTCTCGAGCAGGTGGAAAGATCTGTGGCACTCAGTTCCCATAGTGGATCTCGATGACGCACTCTTCCAGGATAAGGAAGAACTGTTTGTTCGCTTCGCATACATAGTTATGTTATCGCGAGATGTAATGCAACCTATTCTCAATTTCTGTCTCAAATTTGAGTATTTTTAATACCTAAACCATAATTTTAACGAATAAAACAATAATTTAAATAAAATTTTTCATTAACTAACATTTATTAATCTTCTACGATAACTATATAATCTTTTGATATTATCTAATACAACATTACTTAAGTTAAATATAATATAACTAATAATAGATAGTAATTTAAACTAACTATATCATCTAATTATTAAACTAAATAATTATTTTTATAACAATTATTTTTACATAAAAATTCATTTTAACTAAATAAATATGTTAAAATTATAAAATAATACAAAAATAAATTAAATTTAAAAGAAATAGAAGAAAAAAATTATCTAAAATGAACGAATTACAAAGATTAAAAAAATCGAAAAGAGCCAAAAATAGAAAGTAAAAGAAAAAAGAATATGAATGAATAGTAAAAAGTAAAAAATAAGAGTGATCATATACTTATATATTTGGACAAACTTTTTTGATGTTTGCCGAAAGATACGACGAACTTCATAGATTATATAAAATTCGTCGAGAGAGACGATAAACTTTGTGAAAGTGACGAGATTTGTCGAGAGACACGACAAATTTGGTCTAGACAAAAAAAAAATTAAAAAATAAAGTCAATATAATTTTTGTTTGGAAATAAGTTTTTTTTCTAATTTTATTATGGGAAAAAATCCTAAGTATTGACTCAATTATTTGTTGGTACCTTAATTTGGCTCAATGTGGTAGTGACTTGTCGTTTCTCCTTTCATTTTTTTTAGGTCCGGGTGGTTCCTTTTCCTCCTTTCCACATTAATTAAAGGGTATTATTCTAGGCCTCATAATTCACTGGTTGTGGATTTTACCTTCCCAATGAGAATTCGAGGTTGACGTGCCGTCAACTATCTTGGATCGAGACTTTACCTTTTGGGCCTTGGTAGTTGGTACTCGGGTGATCGAGACTTATTCATATCAAAATTAACAGGCGAAGAAACAAGTAAGGAGTATATCAAAATAATTGGAGCCTTGGTTAAAGGTTGAAATATTGCTGGAGATGAGACCAAAGAGAAGAATACGAGCTTACCCAATGACACCAACTATTTTGGATAAACTATAAAAAATATACTCAAATTAATAAAAATATTACAATTTTAAATTATTTAAAAATATGATAAAAATATAAAATATAAATATTTAAAATTTATTTATTACTTTACTTGTTTGTTTATTTCAATTAAATTTTTATAACGAACCAACAAAAAATAAAATTGAGTCCAAATTTAATTAAATCCAGTCCCATCCAACCGACCATTAACACCCTAGTGGCCTGGTGAGAATTCCAAGGGACAATATCACTCCCCTCTTTATATGCCTAAGAAACAAGTCAGGTTTGCAAAACCACAATCTCTTTCTTGATCTTTTTCTGAACCCAACAATGGCACCAGCCATATCAAGAGTTGATAGAATTAGTGCATTACCGGATCAGATTCTTGTTCACATCCTTTCTTTTTTGGAATCTAAAATGGTTGCAGCAACAAGCATTCTCTCGAGCAGGTGGAGAGATCTGTGGCACTCAGTTCCCACAGTGGACCTCGATGACGCACTCTTCCCGGATGAGGAAGAACTTTTTGTTCGCTTCGCGTACGCAGTTATACTCTCGCGAGATGTGATGCAACCCATTCTCAATTTCCGCCTCAAATCTGAGTATTCTTTAAGTGCTCAATGTGATGTAGAATTGTGGCTCAACACCGCCATACAACGTAAAGTTGAGAGGATTGAGCTGTCACCGTCCATTTATTCTAAGATAAAGTTGCCGTTTGGAATTCTGACATGTGCAACCCTTGTTGTTCTCAAGTTGGCAAACTTAACAGTGGACAGTATTTCAACAGTACACTTACCGGCTCTTCAAACTTTGTATATGGATGGGGTTAAATTTGCAAAACGTGAATATGTTGATATGATTCTCTCAGGATGCCCAAATATTGAGGACTTGCAAATCGAATCTCTCAAATTGTATCTAAAGTTCAGACCTCTTGCCGTCACTTTCGGCAATCTAATTCACATGCAGTTCTCTGTGTATGATTGTATATGGTGGTTGCTACTTAGACTGCTCAACTCTTGTCCCTTGCTTCAAATTCTTGAACTGAGAAAGGTTGGTGGAGAGTAGTGAAGGATTTTTGTTTTCCCTTCTATTTTTTTCTTGTATTGGAAATTATTTTGTTGTTTGTGATGCTTTGATTGCTTGCAGGAGAAAAAGATATCGACAAGTTTGTAGGATCGACTAAGTCGGTATTATCCGAAAACCGTTCCCGGATGCCTTTCATCGCACTTAAGAGCCTGCACTATAGACAATTTTTATGGTGCTGATATGGATATTCAATTTGCAATATATATTCTGCAGAATGCATGTGTGTTAAAGAAAATGATTATATGTTGCTCGAGTTCCTCAACAAAAAGAGATAGATTTGAAATTTTGAAAAAGATATCCAAGGTTACTAGGATCTCTACAACTTGTGAATTCTTGTTTGAATGATATTATAGTCTCTTCAGCTTGTTAGTGTTTTATTTAGTTTTTACTTGCTACCTGCGTTGCTGTTTGTTTTGGAAGACATATATAATTAGGGTGAAATAAATGTAATGCTTGTTTCTAGCTAGTTTTTATTCTAGTTGATGAATGGCTAAATATTGATATAATGATATAATATATAGTTATTACTTATTTGGGTGGGAGTTTGTAAATTGTGAATGGTGAAGCGTGAAAATTTGTACGTGAGAAATTAAACTAACTAAATTGAAGAATTCAAATTGAATTATAATTATTAAAAAATTACATAAGTTTTAATACGATATAAGAGCAAAAAAATGATAAAAATGGTATAATTTAACAAATCAAAATTGATCAAATTAAAAAAAATGGTCAAAGTTTGTAGTTAGAATTTATCATCATTATGTTAGTATAATTATCAAGTAGTAATATAAAATAAGTTGTCAACTTATTATTTTGTTAAAATTTTATAGAGAAAAGATTACGTTAAAGTTAAGTTGTATTTTGGTTGAGATATTTATTTAAGTGAACGATCTTGAGAATATTAGTTTCAAAAGTTGTTGCTGTATATTAGTTCTAAGACAAATTAGTTTTTACTGAACAATATTTCCTTTTAAAGACATAAGAATAAGACGATGTTTTGTTACCAAATGGTAGATAATTCATTCATTAATGAAAGAAAACTACAGCTATTCATATTTGGGACAAAAGAGAGAAAAGTGGGTAGCTCCCAACACTCAAGAGATTAAGAAATCAGGACATAAACATTAAGAAAAAAGGAAAGCGAAAGCAGGACACTCTTGCTTGGATGATATGCATATAGTCTCTTCAGCTTCTTAGTGTCTTATTTAGTTTCTACTTTTTACATGTGTTTTTTTGTTTTTAAACAAAAAAATCTCAACACACTAAAATGAAGCAACAAACAAACTGACACAAAAACAAACTCAAACACAATGGTTATCAATTTTTTGTTATTTCTGGTATTACTATCAACAATCAATAGGATCAATATCAATCCACTTTTTGTAGTTTAAAAATATCCTTCTTTATATTACCTCAATACCTGCTTCTTTATTGTTGAAAATTCTATCATTGCATTCCGCCAACCAGATGTTCTAAATCAAGTCACCTCTTTTGCTCCTCTTTTCTATTAGGCATGTCAGTCCAACTCTCAAACAAGCCTTTAATAGTTCTTGAGACAACCCAAATTCTATAAAAACACTTTAACCACGCACACCACATCTGTAATGTAAATTCACATAATAGAAACAATTAATGAACAAATTTCATCTCCTTTTTATACAGGACATATATATTATCACTTTGGTGAATAACGCCTAATTTATTTAATCTCTTTTTAATATTCATCCTTGAACAAACAATCTAAAAAGCTCAATTCTCAGAAATACCAATCCTTTTCAGAACAAACTTGTAAAACTATAACTCAATTTTTTTTGAAAAAGTCTTCAATTGCAATACCTACACAACCGTTTGTTTTGAAAGACATAAATAATATAATTTGAAAAAAGTTGTGCTAATAATAATATTTAAGTGATTCTAGTTCTTGCCAGCATCAATGTCATGCTTGTTTCTAGTTTCTATTTAATTTGAGGAATGACTAAATATAGTCATCTTCAGTGAGAACTTGTAATTTATAGTTGGTGAAGTGTGACATTTCATATATTCATAGTCACATATAGAAACAGAATTGATAGATGGATTAATTAAGTAATTCTTTGCCTAAATTAAATAAGAATCTTTTGGTCTTTGGCATGGGTGAAAAAAATAACTATATGAACTTAATTAAGCAGACTAAACCAAGTCTGAAAAAAAAAAAAAAGAAAAGAAATCTGTTTTGTGCACCATAAAATTTACCTCTTCTTTTTTTTTTCTAGCACCACTGTCTCATCATCACCTTAAATACAGGAATTTGTACTTTATCCTTATGTGTTTTGATTTGACATTTTAAAATGTTCAAGTTGATGGTAAATTACCATGTCATAATTAGAAATTACCAATTTTTTTACTATAATCATTTGATCATCTCTTTTCATAGAAATGGATAAATCGAAATTACTAAAAATTTGCAAGATATAATTAGGAGATGACCTCTTTTTTTGTTCTTGACAAAGAAAATATACTCCAACCATTTTAAGTGTCATTCTAGTAAATTTAGATACATTCCAAAAGCTACCCATCCAAGCTAAGAAAATTAGGTTTGATGCGCAATATCTATAGCAGATCGACGGTGCATGAACAATTAGTGTGGAATAAATATCATGCTTCTACTTTATTTAGTTTCTACTTTCTACCTTTGTTGGCTTGTTGCTGTTTGTTTTGGAAGACATATATAATTAGTGTGGAATAAATGTCATGCTTGTTTCTAATTTTTATTCTAGTTGATGAATGGCTAAATATTTATATAATTATATGATATGTAGTTATTTGGGTAGGAGCTTGTAAATTGTGGATGGTGAAGCGTGAAATTTTGTACGTGAGAAATTAAGCTAAATTTATCAATTATTAATAATTAAATTGAAGATTTAAATTGAATTATAGTTACTAGATTATTAGAAAATTATAGAAGTTTTAATATGATATAAGAGCAAAAAGGTTATAAAAATTGTATAATTTGACAAATGAAATTAGTTCAATTACAAGAAATTAGTAAAAGTTTGTAGTTAGAGTTTATCATAATTATGTTGATATAGGTATCGAGTAGTAAAACAAGTTATCAACTTGTTATGTTAGAATTTTATAGAGATATTAGTTAAAATATCAAATAACTACATAATTAAAAATTAGTATATTCAAGTTTATAAATAGGTATCATATGTAGTAGTATCATTAAAATAAAATTTATGAGTAATATAGAATTATATTACGTTGAGGGTCTTAAGTTCTTCTGCTGCCTCGTGTACTTCAAACAAAATGTCGTCCTGACCCAGCTTCTCCATGTTCTGAACTTTGTTTCCGAGTTCTCGAAGCACTTTTTCTGCTTCAGCGCCTACCTTCTTCAGCTCACTTTGGAAAACTTGCCTCTTCTCAGGTGGAGCCTGATAACCGAAAAGGAATCTTAATGACTATTAGAATCTTTAGCATATCGTATTTATTATTTTGTGTTTAGCATCTATAAATCACTGGTTGTTTGCTATATTATTATTATTTGTACCGTACCTTATAATTTGGAACTGCCACCCTATATCTCGGTCACGTCAGCCACGTCAAACAAATAACCATCAGATAATCATGATGTGATAAACAACCCCAAGAATCTCGGTAAAAGCCGAGATTCACTCTAACAAACCATCAAATGAAATCAATCTACAACTCTATAAAACGGCAGTTATCAACTCAGCCGGGGCAACACACTTCAAAAAACCACACTCATACACGTTTCCTACGCTTATGCTCTACTTTATAACTACTCTCCACTAACTTGATCGTCGGAGTCCTTTTTGTAGGTTCTCCACCCGGTTCGTGCTCAAGCTTGGCGTTTCTCCGCTGCAGAACAAAGTCTCTTTCATCAACCGACGGAAGCCGACGTATAGCACGGAGCCGCGCATCCTTGCACGAACATTTGGCGCCCACCGTGGGGCCAACCCCACCTCGTTCTTTAAGTTTCTGAAACTAACGACGTAACACCCTTTTTCCTACTTTTTCCTCAGGAACTAAGCCATGACGGACCACTCAGTAACGCCTTCTACTAATCCGACCAATGCTGACCTCCTGGCTACAAACGCCGCCCTGCTTGCGGAAAACCAGCGGATGGCCGAGCAATTGGCGGAGATGCAGAAAAATGACGAACAGAAGGCCAATAAGAGAATAC
>NC_029788.2:115959289-115973605 GCF_000816755.2 Arachis ipaensis | reverse complement strand
GAATCCAACATAAAGATAGGGGAATCTATCCCCAAAACGACACGACGACGAACGAATCCTTTTTCAGAGGAAATAATGAGTTTTCAAATGCCCAAAAGTTTTACACTCCCAATGACCTTAACACCGTACAAGGGGATCGGAGATCTTAAAATCCATGTCACTAAATTTGAATCAATGATGTTTCTTAATAGCGACTCCGATCCCATCTTGTGCCGGTCTTTTCCTACTTTCTTAGATGGGGCAGCCCTATTATGGTTTTCTAACCTTCCTGCAGGTTCAATAACAAGCTTCGATGAATTCGCCAAATTATTTATTAACCATTTTGCAGCTTCTAAAATTTATGTGCGGGACTCAGACTACCTCAGCACGATCAAACAAGGACAATACGAAAGTTTGAAGGAATACATGATGCGGTTCACAGAGGCGGCAATGCAGATCCCCGACCTTAACCCTGAAGTGCAACTGCATGCCATCAAAAGCGACCTTCGCCCCGGGAAATTCCAGGAAGCAATCGCAGTGGCAAAACCAAAGACACTAGAGGAATTCCGAGAAAAAGCCCAGGGCCAGATCGAAATCGAAGAACTCAGAGAAGCACGGAGGAATGATAAGCCAATGAAAAAGGAGGAAGAGAGGTCTCATCGGCCCACAGGCAAAGACCCTAGAAAACCATTCAAACTAGCACCGAAGTTCGACACGTACACAAAATTCAACACAAAGAGGGACGATATAATCAAAGAGATCCTGCACAACAAATTGATCAAACTGCCAGTTCGAGCAGGATCATATCAAGATCAGAAGTACGTGGATAAAAGCAAACACTGTGCTTTTCATCAAAAGTTCGGCCATACCACAGACGAGTGCATCGTGGCAAAAGACCTACTGGAGAGGTTAGCCAGGCAAGGGCTCTTAGACAAGTACATCTCGTCAAAACAGCGAAACACAGAAAGAGAGTCAGAAAGGGATAGCAGACATAAACAGGTTGAAACACCCCCATCCAAGGGGATTATTAACTACATCTCAGGAGGCTTCGCTGGAGGTGGGACCACCACCTCGGCAAGGAAAAGAAGTTACCGAGCAATGATGACAATGGAAGGAACTCGCCTAGAACGACAAGCATCAAGTCCGACCTCACGCATCGACTTTAGCACGGCCGACCTAAAGACAACATATCCGAACCTTGATGACCCAGTTGTCATCTCGATTCACATGGGGGAACTAACAATAAAAAAGGTCTTGCTTGACCCAGGGAGCAGTGCCGACGTCTTATTCTACTCCACCTTCAAAAAGATGCATTTCAGCGACAACGCACTGCAACCGTCACCCGGAGAATTGGTAGGGTTCTCTGGGGAAAAGGTATCGGTATCCGGGTACATTTGGCTAAGAACAACACTCGGAGAACCCCCACATAGCAAAACACTAGATATCCAATTCCTAGTGGTTGATTGCCCTAGCCCTTATAACATCATTCTAGGACGCCCATCATTAAATGCTTTTGGTGCCATTGTTTCAACTGTTCACCTTTGTGTGAAATTTCCCTTGCAGGATAACATGGTGGGGACGGTTTACGCCGACCACAAGGAGGCAAGGCAATGCTACAACGCGAGCCTCAAAACAGTAAAAAGGGAGGAGATACCTCGGATTCACACCGTCTATAACTCGGAACACATACCAACGCTGGCTGAGCTAGATCCCAGGAGCGACAACAGCCGTCCAACGCCAACAGACGACCTTGAACAGGTACAAATAGGTCATGATAAGAAATTTACTAACATAGGATCGGCATTTATTGCAGGGCACAAAGCCGACCTTACCACAATATTACAAAACAACGCCGACTTATTCGCATGGACGCCAGCAGACATGCCTGGCATCGATCCTAACTTCATTTGCCACAAGCTAGCTGTCAATCCTAATGTCCGACCTATACGACAAAAGAAAAGAAACTTGGGAAACGAAAGGAGAAAAGCGGCGGCAGCAGAGACCAAAAAACTCCTGGAAGCAAGGTTTATCCGAAAACTTCGATTCTCAGCATGGCTAGCAAACGTTGTAATGGTACGTAAAAGCTCGGGAAAGTGGCGCATGTGCGTGGACTTCACCGATTTAAACAAAGCATGCCCCAAAGACGGTTACCCCCTCCCCAACATAGACAGATTGGTAGACAACACCTCGGGATTCCCGGTGCTCAGTTTCATGGATGCCTATTCAGGCTATAACCAAATCCTCATGCACCCGGAAGACAAAGAAAAAACAGCATTTATCACAGATCAAGGAAATTTTTGCTACAAAGTCATGCCCTTTGGGCTAAAGAATGCGGGAGCAACATATCAGCGGCTTATGGACAAAGTCTTTAAAGATCAGATCGGTAGAAACATTGAAATATATGTGGATGACATGGTGGTAAAATCAACTTCGGAAGAACAGCACAAACACGACCTGGACGAGGTATTTGCACAACTCAGAAAGCACAATATGAGACTAAATCCAGAAAAATGCGCGTTCAGAGTCAAGGGGGGCAAATTCCTCGGTTTCTTGCTGACAAACAGAGGTATAAAGGCGAATCCCGACAAATGTTCGGCCGTAATTAACATGCAATCCCCTATAAACAAAAAGGAAGTTCAACAACTCACAGGTCGGCTGGCAGCTCTTTCTCGGTTCTTGCCAGCAGCAGCGGAAAAGTCATACCACTTCTTTAACACCTTAAAAAAATCAGACGAATTTGTTTGGACGATAGAATGCGAAGAGGCTTTCACCAAATTCAAAAACACCTTGGGATCACCGCCCATATTGAGAAAACCCGAACAAGGTAAACCCTTGCACCTATTTCTTTCAATTTCCACTAACACAATCAGTTCGGTACTTGTAACAGATGACAGCAAAGAACAACACCCAGTATATTTCATAAGTAAAGTCCTACAGGGCGCCGAAACAAGATACCCGACGATAGAAAAATTAGCATATGGACTAATCGTCACAGCTCGAAGACTTCGGCATTACTTTCAGGGGTACCGAATTATAGTCCGGACCAATCAACCACTCCGGCAGATCCTAGCCAAGCCCGACCTAGCAGGAAGGTTAACCAAATGGTCGGTAGAACTCTCAGAATTTGACATCACATATCAGTCCAGAGGATCCCCCAAGGCACAAGCTTTAGCCGACTTCATCTCAGAGTTCACAAATGAAGTGGAAGAAACAAAACCATGGGAATTGTATGTCGACGGAGCATCCAATGACAACGGATGCGGAGCAGGAATTCTGCTAAAAGACAACCAGGGTGTATATGCCGAACAGTCAATCAAATTCCAATTTCAAGCAACAAATAATCAAGCCGAATATGAGGCGCTATTAGCGGGATTGAGACTCGCGAAAGAAGTACACGTGCCGAGCTTGCAGGTATATTGCGATTCCTAGAAAAGTACCTACATATTGCTAAGGACATGATAAAGGGTTTTCAAAAATTTGAAATAACACATATACCACGGGAACAAAACTCTAGAGCAGACATATTATCTAAATTAGCGACACACAGAGAAGATCAGCAATCAGGAAGTTTAGTACATCTCACACTAACAAAACCTAGCCTAGATTTGCAGTATGTCTTAAATTTGTCACAGGGAGAAGACTGGCGAACACCAATAATACACTACCTGAAGACGGGAATCGTACCAGAGGGTGATCCGAGGTCTTTTAAAAGAAAAGCAACCCAGTTCACCCTAATCGGAGATAATCTATACAAACGTGGTTTTTCCCGACCACTGCTTAAATGTCTTGCAGGGGAGGACACCAGATTAGCAATAGACGAAGTCCACGAGGGCATTTGCGGACATCATATCGGAAGCAGAAGCTTGGCAACAAAGATCTTACGTGCGGGATATTATTGGCCGACCTTAAGGTCGGATTGCACAGACAAGGTCAAAAAGTGCGAATCATGTCAAAAATGCTCGCCACTGATACACAACCCAGCCGAGGCGTTACATACGTCGGATGCAACCTGACCATTCCACAAGTGGGGTATGGATATCCTCGGACCATTTCCTATAGCGCCAGGCCAGGTAAAGTTCCTTTTGGTAGCCGTCGACTACTTTACAAAGTGGATAGAAGCGCAACCACTTGCGAAAATAACCTCGGATAAGGTACAAAAGTTCATTTGAAAATTTATCGTTTGTAGATATGGTTTGCCACGAGAAATTATCTCTGATAATGGTAGGCAATTTACTGACAAAAAGGTTGCATCATTTTTAAATAACATGAATATTAGACACTATTTCTCCTCTGTTGAGCACCCACAGACCAACGGGCTCGCAGAGGCGGCTAACAAAGTAATTTTGCAGGCCCTAAAGAAAAAACTAACCGAGGTTAAAGGTCGCTGGGCCGAGCTAATACCAGAGATACTATGGAGTTATAACACAACTCCACAATCAAAAACTAAAGAAAGTCCTTTCCGCTTAGTGTACGGATCAGAATGCGTGATCCCTTTGGAAATCAGCCAAGGGTCAACGAGGATCGAGCACTTCGACGACAGTTCTAACGAACAAACTCGGCTTGCCGAGCTTGACATCATTGATGAAGAACGCAATCTTACGCAGTTAAGGCAAAAATCAATGCAACTAGCTATGAAGCGTCAGTACGACAAGAAGGTAAGACCAAGGGCCTTCCATGAAGGAAAATTGGCAGTAACATGGGAAGGACCTTTTCGGATCGCTAAGGTGGTCGGAAAAGGGGCTTATCGTTTAGAAACATTGAACGGGACGACATTGCCCAACACATGGAACATATCGTCACTCAAGTACTATTATAGTTGAAACAATATTGTAACGTACAGAGTGGTAAGGTACTCTTTTTCCTAGCCACGAGGTTTTTCCCTAAGGAGGGTTTACTCGGGTAGGTTTTAACGAGGCCGACCATCCTGCACACCTCGAATATGAGGAACAATTCTATCTAAATGAAATCATACATCTTCCCATACACAGACATGCAAAATAACAATGAAACGCTGAAATCATAAGATATTTGCAAAAAACAAACTCCGACACTATACATCGGAGAAATAGTCGATAAAGTTGGAATAAAAACCAACAAGTCTTTCAAAAAACATACAAGTCCAAAACTACTTAAGGCAAATAATAAAATTTTCAAACAGGAGGAGGCACATTCTCATCATGATCTTCACCAGCCTCGTCCTGAACCAACTCCCCATTAACGACTATCTTCGTCACATCAAGCTGACGAACATCGAATCCAGGATCAAACAATGACACTTGAGAAACAGCCCGATCGAAGTCCGAGGTGAACATCTCAATGCCTTGGTCTTCCAGTTCATGAATTCGAGCAGTCATCTCACCTTTCGCCTTATCGTTATCCCTAATCTCAGCTTGAAAAAGTCGAATCTGATCCTGAAGGCGAGCAACTTCTAGTTCTTTCTCTTTCAGCTTAGCAGCCACATCAGAGGCCGACTTTTCCTTCTCCTTCATTTTCGCTGCCATATCAGTGACGGCCTTCTCCTTTTCTTTAACCAAACATTCCAAAGTAGCAAATTTATCAACCTCAGCCTGCCTTTCAGCTCCAAGCAATTCAGTAGTACGCCCAACGCACAGCAAACGAGAAGCGACAACCTGACCAAACTCACGTTAAAACAAATAAGGAAAACCAGCAGAAAAGACAAAGAACAGGATGGACACAAAAGTTTACCTGAACGTATTTGCCTAAGGCCTCCAGACCCACACGGCGAGTAAGTGTAATATCTCCAGGATACTGGGAAGCTCTATCAGAAAGCTCGGCCAGTGGAAATTGGTCGCTCCACAGAGAATGGCTGTTAGCCCCAGGAATAAACCCATGGAGCTTGCGCTGACGATCGAAAACAGTAGTAGAAACCTTGGCCACCTCCCTATCTTCCTCGGACAGCACTTCCAACGAATCATCAGCCACTGCTCTTTTTCTTTTTGAAGAAGAAACAGGTTGTGCGGTCGAAAAAGCAGCACCCCCTTCATCAATATTCTGAGCGGCAGAAGTAGTCACACCTTTTTCCCTTTTTCTATCAAGAAAAGATTGAAGCCTGGAAGAAGTCAGATGCGGTACTCGCCCACCTACAAACAAAACCAAGGAAAGGACATCAGTATCAAAATAGAAAATTAATACCAAAGACAAACACGCACATTACCTATATAAGTACGCAACCCTTCCCTATCATTATCCTTTTCAAAATTTAACATCTCAGAGATTGAAAGGCACTCGCCGGAAGCAAAGTTTTTCACCAAAAAGTCGATAACCAAATCTTCTGCGTCACTCCTATACGCCTCAAGTATTTGCATAGGCTCAGAACACCAATATAAGGGATATCTTTCTATCAGCTCGTCATCTAGATAGAAAGGGTATTCTGTTTCTATAGATCGGACTTTCACAAACAGAGACTTGAAATTTTTAAAAGACGACTTGTACAGAAGGAATATAGAACGGCCAGGAAAACTGCTTAAACAAACCCATAAACCCTTCCGAACCCCTTTCGACTGGAATAGAGAAAAGAAAACGCCAAGGGAAGGAGGATACTCTAGGAAGGACATCAAACACTGGTAAGCTTTCAGAAATGCCCAAGAGTTAGGATGTAATTGGGAAGGAGAACAATTCAACTGGGTCAATACGTCGCACTCAAAGGAAGAAAAAGGAAACCTAACATGCAGTTCAGAAAAACACGGAGTATACATATAAAAATACCCCCAATCACCCCTACGCTCACAAACCCTATCATCACTAGAACAAGGGAGAAGCTCGACAGCAACATTAGAGCCATCCTTCACCAACTTCATCGCACGAAACTCTTGGAGAGAATCAAAATCACAATACGAAGAAGCGCGGGTCTTAACGTCATCATTGACCCAATGATAAAGGTCATCCTTTTTCACCTCTACAACTTTCTGCTTCTCCTTCAACTTTTCTTTATCCATTACAGACCACAGTTACGAAAAGATGGAGAAAGAATAAAAGATAAAGGAAACGAAAAATCTAACCTTTTGAAGACATTTTTCTTTTCAAAATCAGAAGGAAAAAGAGCGACTTTTCGAAGAATCACCAAAGACCAATGACATAAACAAGCTTATTACAACCCACTAACAAAGTGGAGACGCAAAACCAAAAACCGCAGAGAAATCGAGGGTCAAAAACGGTTCAGTTACAGTAATCAAGTGGCATAATGACAACACGTTTCCCTACGAACACGGGACAACACGTCACTCAAACCAATTACTCCAAAAAACATTTTTTCAAAAAAGTAATTTATTTTATGCGCGCAACGTTGAGCTTGGGGGCTGGCATGACAAAAACCGAGATATAGGTCGTCCAAAAAGCTCAACTTGCTCGAAACCAAATACCCAAGCAAGTCAAGCTTGGGGGCTATGTACCGTACCTCATAACTCGGAACCGCCACCCTATATCTCGGCCACGTCAGCCACGTCAAACAAATAACCATCAGATAATCATGATGTGATAAACAACCCCAAGAATCTCAGTAAAAGCCGAGATTCACTCTAACAAACCATCAAATGAAATCAATCTACAACTCTATAAAACGGCAGTTATCAACTCAGCTGGGGCAACACACTTCAAAAAACCACACTCATACACGTTTCCTACGCTTATGCTCTACTTTATAACTACTCTCCACTAACTTGATCGTCGGAGTCCTTTTTGCAGGTTCTCCACCCGGTTCGTGCTCAAGCTTGGCGTTTCTCCGCTACGGAACAAAGTCTCTTTCATCAACCGACGGAAGCCGACGTATAGCACGGAGCCGCGCATCCTTGCACGAACATTATTATTATTATTATTATATATTGTAACTTATTTTTTTATAAAAAATATTAATTTAGATCAATTCAAAATTTGATTTACTAATTTTTTAGTTAAACCAATTTATTTGGTCTAATTTTGACAAAAATACTACCGTTTAATCAATTACTTATGTTAAATTTTAGTTGTTAAAAAATATTTTTTTAAAAAAAGATAATATATGTGTTTATATGTGAGTGACTCCCTTGTTTAAATACATAACAAAAGACATTATATACCTTTTTTGATTTTATATTATGTTCCGTGGGTGATCTAAAACCGGATGGTTGAGCTTGAATGCGTGACCCAAATGTATAAAGAGGTGGTCTCTGACTTGGTTCGCGTCTGTGAGCTACTGTCCGAATTGTGTGTTTTGAGGAATGGGGGGTGATACCTACAAAGACACTCTGATGCCTAAGTCAGCAAGGGGCTAAGTAGGTTGTGAGTATTAAAACTTAAATTTACCTGAGGATGTCAGTGCATTTATAGATGGTGAGCCAATAACCACTGCTAAAATAGTTTCACTTTTGATGGTGGATAACCGTACATTTATCTTAAGGTTGTTAGGATATCTCTTCTAGAAGTTGATGTGAAATTTAAGGAGGCAGTTACTTATTTAAATAAGCCTCCTCTGCCAGCTTACATTGTATCCGATCTATTTAGGAAGGTCGGACGAATGGTGAAGGCCAACCCTTTAGATTAGGCCTTTTTATCTTAACTGGGTCTGACCATTGCATTGGACCAAGGTATGAACATATTAAAAATTGAAATATTTTTTTTCGATCAAATCTCATCTTATAATAAAAAAATATCTTCTTTGTGTCCTCTTGATTTTTTCAATCAAACCCCATCTAATTCAATATTTATCTTCTTCACTTTACGTTCTTACTCTTTTTTTTTTTTTAAATCTTTTTAACCCTTCATTTTCTTTACTAAACTTTCATACTCTTCCTTCATCTTCTTCACCCTTTCATCTTTTTTACTCTTGCTTCTCCAGTTAAGACACTAATAAGCATGTAAAGGACATAGATTTCAGGAACAACGAAGCCAAGGTAACATAGACGACAACCAAATAGTAGGAGGCTGTCATCGGTGACGGATCCAAAAAATTTTAATAGTGGGGGCGAAAAAAAAAATTATATATATATAATATAATAATTTTTATAATAAAAATATTATGTGCTTTCGAGTTGATTTCTAAGAAAAAACACAAATTTTATTTAAATTGAGAATTGATCATTCTAATAACATCTAATATAAAATTTTTAAATTAATTATGAAGTACCAAAAGTTGAGTAAAAAATTATCGTAGGGTCAAATTTAATAATTTAGTGGGGACAAATAAATATTATTATCATATACTATTCAAAAAAATTTCAAATCGTAGTGAGGGCGATTGCCCCCACACTCATATACATACATCCGTATGGACCGATAGTGATCCTTTTGGTTGTTGATGGCACTGCTGACATGGACAAAAATGTTATGTTTTTCCATTTAATACTTATTATTTGACTTGTTTGCTCCACTTTACAATGTTAAGCTTTCTATGTTAAAAAAAAAAACATACATCCGTCCCTGGCTGTCATAGCAACAAGATAAATATTAATTTTTTACATTTCTTTTTTTTTTTGTTGATTGTGTAATTGCAGAATGAAAGAGAAGATGAAGCTAAGATTTTGATAAAGGAAGAACAAAATCTAGTATTTGCAAAATATATTAAGAATAAAGAAAGAAAAAAAATCATTAAAATCACCTCCAAATTTCGTGTTTTTATATATCCCAGTGAAAATTGACACAAAAATTTGATTAAAAAATATATATAAAGATGTATATTTTATTTTTATCTCTTAAACTAAATATATTACAAATGTAGTATTGTCTTTTGTCTCTGTCTCTATAATGCATTAAAACACATTCTTAGCAATTAGGAAAAGTAGTTGCTTAGCAATTAGGAATCAGGACACTCTTGCTTGAATGATATGTATAGTCTCTTCAGCTTCTTAATGTTTTATTTAGTTTCTACTTTTTACACGTGTTACTATTTGTTTTGGAAGACATATATAATATATTGTGGAATAAATTGTGTTCATAATAATGTTTAAGTGATTTTATCTCTTGACAGTATCAATGCCATGCTTTTTTCTAATTTCTATTCAATTTGGTGAAGTATTACACATCATATATTCATAGTCACATAGAAACAGACTAAATAAGAACCTTTTTGTCTTTTGCATCGGTGGGATAAAATAACTGTTTGAACTTAATCAAGCAGACTATACCAAACCAAGTCTGGAAAAGAGAAAAAGGAAAGGAAAGAAAAGAAACCTGTTTTGTGCAACTCTTTCTAAGAAGTAAGAACCTTTGTTCTGCACTGAAAGGTATGCACAGGGACACAGCTAGAAGAGCAAATAACGGATGGATTTAAGAATGTTCTCCCTAGTTCTAAAACTGGGAGCTATATTACGAATCTTGGTTTCTATTTTATTCATTGTGTGATTAGGGATTTATGGTGTTGCAAAATGACAACTCTATCCTGTGTCAATAAGCGTCTAGAACTGATGTTGATGCGTCAGTGTTGATGAGTGGAAGAAACGTGACTGTGGTTTCACTAAACTGAACGATTTGAGAGTATGGTGTATGTTGCACTTGCTACCTTGTTTCGGGTTCTGCACGTTATGTTATTCTCTACACACTATAGAATAATTATTAATACATAGTTCTTGAAAGTAATTATGCTGACTCATGTCAATTGTGGATCAGAGTACATTTGATAATTTCCGTATCCTTGTTATTCCACTAAATAAATAATCTGCACGAACCTTAATTGATTAAAAGGAATCATTAGGACTTAGGAGTGAACCATCACAAAAAGAGACGGCAGTTTTTTTTATAATTGAAGAATGCAGGTATACAAAATGAGTGATCCAACTAAATTTACGCATAGATTTATAAGTAGCCCGAACATGGTAATGTTACATACTTTCAAGGATCATAACGTATAAAATGTAAAGAAATGTATCTCAGAAGCTTTTCTTTGGATAATAAAACGAAGGTTGCTGTCCTTCTTTATTTAACCTTTAATACAAACACATGACATCAAAGGTAGACACCAAATCTTTATCTTACCCAGAAGACTCATCTAGTTCCATCTGATTCTCACCAATAGCTGGATTCCTGATCACAGTGAAAGTTTGATCCAAAGAGTATAAGTAGCACAAAAATTATGGCTCGGTAACATTAATTAGTAACTCAGTAAAGTTTAGAAGGAGCAAAGAAAATGATAGATTATACCTACACCTGAATGAAGATTGAAATTCAGGTTGATTTGGAATACCCAACCAATGCCCGAGGTGTAATACTTGTATGAACAAAGACTGAAGGAAGAAGTAGCAGAACTGCATAGCTATACCAATCTTTTAGAGGGAGAGAGAAATTATTAGAGGCTTAGGGCAAGTCTTTTGTCAAGTACCCAAGAGACCGGTTAGCCGAACTAGTTCGGACTTGATTGATGTTATTACTCAAAGACTTCAGAAGTGCCAGCCACGTAGATATCTTTGATGTGCCTGATCTGTGGCCAGTCATCACCGGTTCCTTCTTGGCACCTTGGCAACAACAATGGGCAGCTCCGAATCACTAACTTGTTTAGTGATTTGAGTTGGGACATTGTTTTGGGAAGCGAATGTAAGTTGTGGCAATTTTCAATGTGAAGAATATTAAGGGATTTGAGATTGCCTATTTCCTCTGTCAAAGTTTCTAACTCAGGACAACCGTTGATCCATAGAGCAGCTAGAGATGTAAGATGTTTGATTCCTGATGGAAGAGATTTCAGCTTAGCAACTTCCTGTATTGTCAGATGCCGGAGCATTTTGAGACCACCCCATTCCTCACTAGGTAAGTCCACTCCTGTACAGTTTGTGATGGTCATGGTGTTAAGTGAGCGAAGATGGCTGAAACTTTTGACCACTGACATTTTCTCACTGATCCAAAGATATTGGAGTGAGAGAAAGTTTTCTAGCCAGTTATTCGGTAGATAAGACTCTTCCTCTACGTTGTTAATTTTTAACCGCATCAATCTGGAGAGGGGAGGAGCAGGATTTGAAGTTGACCTATAATTTATGGTGTCCAACAACGTTCTCATGCTGGAACCCTCCAAAATCAGCCTCACGTCAAGATTGGGATACAATGGCATAGAACTTAGTTTTGGACAGTATTTGACATCCAAAATTGACAACGAGCTAAATAATATGGCATTGTTGTGAGCGGTTTCACTAGGCCTCCACCAACTTGTGAGCTCTGGGCAATCTGATATCGACAAATAATCTAGCATGCATAACCCCAGTTCTGTGCTTCCTTTGGTTCCATCTGTTATGTATTTCAAAGAGTCCAACCTCTCAAGTCTGAGAACTTTAAGATTAGGGAATCCGTTCAATGCAGGGAGAGATGTGCACATGGAGCAGTTGTTCAAAGTAAAGCTAACAAGATTTTTGAGGGACGAGAGCCAAGTTGAAAATGCTGTACCTCTATATCCCTTTATAGATAATCCTTGAAGATTTGGATGTGGCTCAAGACGATCCAGCAGTGATTTTTCATTGTCTTTCTTATTGTTATCATCATCATGACTCCATTTCAGACTGATGTCCCAAAGATGCTCTTTGTCTTTCAAATAGGCACGCCCAACATGCCGTGGTTCCTCAAATTTCAAGCGCTCCAAGTGTAGAATTTCCAAACCCCCTCTTAAGTTTTTAAGATTCATCAATTCTGCAAAACCTTGCAATTGCTTGTGCTTGCAATTATTGTTGCTGACTGTGAAATGGGACAATCTCTCAAGCTTTGTTAGCTTCCCCAATGTTGACGGCATGTGTGCCAGATGCAGGCACCCCTCTAGCTCCAGATGCTTGAGATTCACTAGATGCTGTACCTCATCAGGCAACTTTTTGAGTTGATGGCAATGGGACAGTTTTAATGTCTGTAAGCGCTTTAGCTTTCCAATGGAAGCGGGAAGTTTGTCCATGTTATTATGAGATAGGTTGAGGTATCTTAAGAGCTTTAACTCTCCAATTGAACTAGGCAGCATCCTCATGCCTAAATCTGCTAGGCCCAACACATGCAAACTCTCGAACGCACGGAAAATCGCATCACATGCAGACAGGCTTAATGTGACATCATGTGGAATTCGTGAGGACCAGTCGTTGTTACCTGGTAGGGGGAAGAGAATGGTACGCAAATGTTTCTTAGTTTTATTGAGGGATTCGGGAATCCCATTTGAAAAATCAAAGTCTTGAGTTAAAAACACTCGACGGACAGTTTGCATGACACTCTCGCCACGGTCATCCATGTAGCAGCGGCCCTCGCCGGCTACGAATCTTGACAGATCAAGCAATAGCGGGTTATACATGCCGCAATCTGTAATGCTGCCAAATTGGTCTTCTCTAACGGAAAGGATTGATCTGCGACAGAATTCTTTTATAATGCTAATTCCCAATTCTTCTGGTTGAGAAGAAGAATTGAATGGGCCCAAAAATCCCTCTGCCATCCAAAGCTGAACTAGTGTCTCAACCTTGACTGCTTGACCTGCCTTAGGGAATATAAATGGTAAATAAGCAAAGCATTGTTTCAGATGCCAGGAGGGGAGCTCATCGTAGTACATCGTCTTCATCTCCTGCATGAATATCCGCTCCAAATTCTTTATGTCTGCTTCAGAAATTGCTTCACGAGTCTTCAACATTGTTGCCAATTTTGTTATTGCTGCAGGGACTCCCCGGCACTTTTTAATCAACTTCTTTTGGGCATCACTGGTCTTTGATTCACTTGAAACTCCTCCTATAACTTTCTCAAATAAAGCCCAAAAATTTTCCTCTCCCAGAATGTCTAGTCTCAAAGTATATCGGACCAGCTTGGGGGGCCCTAAACTATTCTGCGTGGTTACAAGGATTACACCACCAGATGAGCCAGGAACCTCCCTCAGTTCTCTACGCAAACTGAGCAGTTCTTCATGGTTCTCGCTTCGTAAATCATCCAGCACTAGAAGGAATCTACTTCTTCTCGTGGCTTCTTCAGGATTAAGATCTTCAATTTTCTTCATTCCCTTCCCCTCTATCTCTAGTTCACGAATCATTTCTTTCTTGACAGACTCAACATAAGAGTTGCCATGGATACCACTAATCCATATCACCGAAAATTTTGTTGTCACTCTAATATCACAGCAAACTAATTCAGCAAGTGCTGTTTTCCCGATCCCTTTCATCCCCACAATCCTAAGCACCGAAACAACACCTTCAACTGTTGTCAAAGACAAAATCCTATTTATGATTTCTTCGTTTTCGTTTTCTCTTCCGGCAATCTTTCTTTCTCCTTCTTCCACAACCGTCTTTGTCAACATGCTTCTTTTGTATATCTCCATTGGGGTCACATAAACTACAATGGGTTGTAGCCACTTTTCGACTTTCTGCAGATTGTGAAGTAGGCCACAAGATGCAAGGTGACATGAAGAAAAACATATGT
>NC_029788.2:115953762-115959191 GCF_000816755.2 Arachis ipaensis | reverse complement strand
TGAGCGCATCCATAACATCATTTAGCCAATTGGGTGTAAGAAGGAGTGCAGGACCATCACTTCGTTCTGCCTCCATTTTGATGGGTAAGAGATGGCGTATGATACTATCTTTTATTTTGGTTATCTTCTTCCCAAAAGCATCTAGACATCTCATTCTTTCCATTAGTGTAGTGATGATATGCGGAACAACTTCAACCATCGTGCTCCCAGTAGGATTTGAATGTAGAATGAAATCCTCTCCTGCCTGTACGCAGAATAAGTAGAAGCAAGGTTAAAGCGTGTTGAAATTACGGTCGACAAGTAAATGAAATGATATACAACTATGCTGTGTACAGTCTACACTGTATCAGCCATATAAAAAAAAGGCGTTTGTTACGCTACGATGATAAATTTATACGTATCCATATATTTAAAATATGGACAAGTAATAACAAGGCATATGGAATTTATTTTTCACATCAGCATTTAATTTTTTTTTAAATATATATTATATCACAACTTTTACTAATACACCCTTTTAATTAAATAAAAATAAAAAAATATTTTTTATTTAATTTTATAAAAAATCTTAAACATCCTTACTTTATTTGATTAAACAAAAATACCCTTTTAAATTAATCAAATTTTAGAATTTAATTAATCCTAATTTTATAGTTTCAAATAATTTAAACAACAAAATAAAAACATAAAAAAAAAAACTAAAAATCAATCGTTCTTTATCTTCTCTAATTTTCCTAATCATTCGTCCCTTCCTCTGAAGCAAAGCAAAACGTATCAAAAAAACAAAAAATCAATTGTTCTTCATCTTCTCGAATTCTCCTAATCATTCGTGCCCCCTTCTGAAGAAAAGCATTAAAAGTCCCAAACCAAAACGGCAAAACCCTAGCCCTAGATTCTTTGCCGCCGCCGTCCCCAGGTTCTCAACACTTCCGCTTCTTCCTATTCCCCCATTCCGGAATCCAGGTAGCTCGGCACGTCGTCCCCATCCTCGCTGGCTTCTTTGTCCGTGGCTTGGACCAGTTCATCTTCGGGTCACCGCTTGCCATGGTCTCTGCTCTCGCCGTCATCTCGCCGGTTGCGGCCGTGTCTCCGTCGAAGGTTAGTAGCCCTGCTCTGACAAAAAATGCATGTTTCAAAGAAATAACAAGGCATATGGAATTTATTTTTCACATCAGCATTTAATTTTTTTTTAAATATATATTATATCACAACTTTTACTAATACACCCTTTTAATTAAATAAAAATAAAAAAATATTTTTTATTTAATTTTATAAAAAATCTTAAGCATCCTTATTTTATTTGATTAGACAAAAATACCCTTCTAAATTAGTTAAATTTTAGAATTCAATTAATCCTAATTTTATAGTTTCAAATAATTTAAACAACAAAACAAAAACATAAAAAAAAAACTAAAAATCAATCGTTCTTTATCTTCTCTAATTTCCCTAATCATTCATCCCCTCCCTCTGAAGCAAAGCAAAATATATCAAAAACATAAAAAAATCAATCGTTCTTCATCTTCTCCAATTTTCCTAATCATTCATATCCCCTTTTAAAGCAAAACATTGAAAATCCTAAACCAAAAAGACAAAACCCTAGTAAAACATTAAGGCTTTGAAACACTGTAATACGATGTTGGACATCCAATTTTCTCTCCTTTACTACCTTTACCTTTAATAAAAATAAAAAATAAAATAATAATCTAACGGCGTAGGCTTAGGTCGTTGGGACTGTACCACTCATAATTGACTTGTCTTTCACTTATTATAGCAGAAGAGGGAGGTAAATGGGTTAGGACATGCTACTCCATAGAGTAAACAGACACTAAAGTTTGGGATTAATTGAGATAATTCATACATATTACCTGGTCTTAAGAAATAAAAGTGAAGTATGAAGTCATGAATAGTAACGAATAAAGTAACTTAAAACGACCTTTCATACAACAATCACAATCATAAAAGCAAAATTAGGGCTACGATTTTACCGTTTTGGTTTGGGACTTTTAATGATTTGCTTTAGAAGGGGGCAAGAAGGGGGCAAAAATGATTAGGGAAATTGGAGAAGATGAAGAACGATTGATTTTTTATTTTTTTGATATGTTTTGCTTTGTTTCAGAGAGAGGGGACGAATGATTAGAGAAATTGGAAAAAATAAAGAACGATTGATTTTTAGTTTTTTTTTTATGTTTTTATTTTGTTGTTTAAATTATTTGAAACTATAAAATTAGAATTAATTGAATTCTAATAGAATTAATTTTAATATTTTTAAAAATACTAAAAAATTCAAAAAAATATATTTTTTAGAAACTCACCCAAACAAGCTTAACAATAAGGGTCCCTTTGGAAAGTTTTAAAAGTAACTTTTTTGAACTTTTGATTTATGAAAACTTGAAAAGTAGTAGTATTAATGTCTGGTGCAATTTTTAAAACCAAATTGCAGCTTTCGAAGAAGCCATTTAAGAGCTTATAGAGAAGTAAAAAAAAAAGAGTAAAGGACAAATAGGTCCCTGACCTTTTTTTTTGCGGACATTTTAGTCCTCAAGGAAGGAAAAATACATTCAAGTCCCTCACCTTCGAAAAATGTGGACATTTCAACCCTTCCGTTGAATTTAGGCGGTTGGACTGGACGGAAAAGTCTGACCTGGTCTTTACGGAGCCCACGTGGCGCCGTTATGGATTCCACGTGGCAATGAGCTTTACGAAACAGGACATATAAGTCCCTGGAGACGAAAACGACGCCGTTTCGTTACCTCCCCTCCAAACACAGTTGAATCCCCGTATACAATACCCAGAAGACCCATGCTTGAGTGAGAGAATTACTGAAAACCCTAAGCCAAAGACGATCAAACTTCTTTCTCTCTGTTTCTCCCTCCAAAAAATACAACACGTAGAAGAGCAATAGGTGCGGGGTTGAAGTTGGTGCCAGAAGCTGAGAAGAAGCTTGCTCTGAGGTCGTGGTTGCTCTCTTCGGAAGAAGGTAAGATTGCGATGCTTAGCTAGGAAGGCAACGTGTGTGCATGTTTATAGTGTAAGATAAAATATGAAAAAGGGGTGTATAGCATCCTGTGTAGGATTAGGGGGAGGGATTGTGTTAGGGCAATGTGGTTTCGTTCATATCTTGTGTTTATGTATTTTTTATTTTAATCCTAGTTCTACACGGGTTAATTTTAGATGGTTGACGTGTTTGTGATGCTGGTCTTTCACCATGGAGGGAACTTTGTCAGAGGAATTGATGAAAAAATGGTTTATCAGAATGGAAAGGAAGAGAGGTTCCCTGAGATGGACCTAGACTTTGTTAATTTCGGAGACCTGGTGACATTATTTAAGGGCTTGGGGTACCAGTCATAGAAGGCAGTATGCTGGTATGATCCAACAAGCATTGACATTGAATCCGGAATGAACATATTGACTGGGGATGCAGGGATCAACGCAATGCAAGAGAACTTAATGAAGAACCCAGGGCTAAGTGAGTTCCATATGTACTTTGATCACCCTGTTGATGATCCGGAGGTTGTTGAGAATGCTGCCCAGGACAGAGATACTGCAGGGGAGGTGGATGAAACTACAGAGAAACTGAATGCATCCTCTTCATCTGATGACGAGTACGAGAGCACGGAAGACATGTTGTATAAACCTCCACCGGTTGGAATTGAAAGTGATAGTACTGACAGTAATGGTGGGGTTACTGCTGGCAAGAAGAAAAGATGTGTCAAGGGTAAGAAGAAGGTAGTTACTCCAAAGAAGCAAGGGAAGAGGAAGAGACAATTTGGCACAAGGGTTAATGAAAGAGGAGAAGGCCGTGGGAATGGGGATGCTGCACGTGGTGAAGCTGGGGATCAGGTGCCTGATGTCCAGCCCGATAATGCAGTGGGGGGTGGTTTTTATGTTAGTGAGGTCCCATCAATGGGGGGTGGATTTTATGTCCAGCCCGATCAATTCTTACAACTTAGAACAGCAAAACTCAACACAATGACAATAACACAAATATACCATTTTGTTGGATTTTTTTCATCTTTAGAGCTACTATCCTCTTCTCCAAGCATGTGATCCTCATTTTCATGTCCTGCTCCCCGTGATAATCTTCAACATCCACAAATTCCTTCTCTCCTATATACTTTGTTTCTATCAATCCAAGTCTAGCAACATGCTCATCAAGCCACAAAAAAATTTGCGATACGGTTGTCTTACCTGCAGAATATCAATCCACATAAGTCAAAAACAAAAATCTGGTAACCCTAACACATCTTCAACTATTCCACGTGCACACAGTTGGTTACCATACCTTGTAAAAGGGACAGCCCAGAAACAATCTGTCCGGATTGCTTCGCGTCTTCAACATGAAAAGGATTGCGTTTTCTCCACAGAAGCACTTTGGTGAGACGCCATCTTTCCTGTTAGGATGCCGAACTGACCTCCACTTCTTCTCCAGCTTGATGATACTCCTTCAGATGCCATGGAAGGAAGAATTTCCTTTCTTCCTTCACTACCCACAACACCCACTTCGCTGTTTCTGTGTAGACGAGGGATTAGGGCAGAAAATTTTGAAAGATTGGGGGAGGTAACGAAACGGCGTCGTTTTCGTCTCCGGGGACTTATATGTCCTGTTTCGAAAAGCTCACTGCCACATGGGCTCCATAACGGTTAGGTCAGCGCCACCTCTGCCAGGTCAGACTTTTCCGTCCAATCCAACCGCCTGAATTCAACGGAAGGGTTGAAATGTCCACCTTTTTCGAGGGTACTTGAATGTATTTTCCCTTCCTTGAGGACTAAAATGTCCACGAAAAAAAATGTCAGGGACCTATTTATCCTTTATTCTAAAAAAATGACTTCTCTCATAATAAAGTTTTTTTTTTTTATCACATTTCTTTTAAAATAAGTACTTTTAGAACTAAAAACTCAAATACAAAATAACTTATTTATAAGCTACTTTTAATATAGTCATTTATTGTTTAAACTATTTTTTCAAAAGGAGTTTAATTAAGCTATTTACCCAAATTGGACCTAACTATGGGTTTGGATTGGCTTTTTTGAGTATAAAATGTATTGTTTTTTTCAAAATTAAAATACTTTTATTCAAGGTAAAAACTTACTGACATTATCTTTATATGAAATTGTTAGTTAAGAACTATTACATTATTTGATATGTTTGACTAAATTATTATTTAATAACTCTCAACTATCAATTTCATAAGAAAATAAATATATGTGAGATTTCATCTTTATTTAATTTTAAACCTATTTGAATACAACTTTAAAAAAAATAATTTTATTTTAAAAAATAAATTATTTATTTTTTCTAAAAAATAATAATATTTATTTTTAAAGAAATAGAAATAAAATATGTTTTAATATTTGAAATTTTTTTTTATAATTTTTTCTTTTAAAAGAAGATTTTTTTTTAAATAAATAAATATTTTTTTAAGAATCAA
>NC_029788.2:115951703-115953744 GCF_000816755.2 Arachis ipaensis | reverse complement strand
TAAATATTTTTTTAAGAATCAATCCCAACTGACCCTAGTAAACTTATAGAACCGAGGGTTAATAACTTTGTATTTTTAACTTTTGAGTGAACCATATTGTTTTGATTAGATTAGACGTTTTTTTTTTTTAACCGAGCTTTTTACTTAGAAAAGAGGAGTGTTAGGAGACACCAATTTTTGTGTTTTGTAACCATCAATTAGCCATCAATAATGTTTTCAATGGTGTGAGATTACATTCAATAGTGGAAGATCACTCACTTTTCTTTTGATGGTTAAATGATGGCCACAAAATACAAAAGTTGCTGACCCCTATACTTTCTCCTTAGAAAAAATTGATGTTAGTTGATGGGTTAATTGTAGATGCCAAAACCACGCGGTAAATATTTTAAGTGGCTTCATGAGATCATTGAAGAGCATTTTGATTCGAAATCAAGGAATGTTGATGTGTGTGTAGAGACTGGGATGTAAGGCAGATTATCATATTTGGAAGAGAAAATCAAGGAATTGGAGTTGATGCTGGAAAAAAGAAGCCCAATGCAAAACCAGAAAGAGATTCTTGGACTTTGGGTGTGAGTTGCTGGGATTGATGTTAATTGTATTTGTTATGTTTTAATGATATAAGCTATCTGGGTTATAGGATAGGGTTGAAGATTTGTTTTTGTTTTGAAAGTGTAGTTCTTAGAGTAAGAAACTGTGTTATGTAAGTGATGAAATATATAATCTCTAATTAGATTAACAAAATGTTTTACTTCCACATACCTGCTCATCAATCATATGTTCCACGTATCTTTTTGCTACCTTCTTCTTTTGAGTCCTAGGAGACACACTAACAACTTCCTTTGATGTCACATTCCTCTCTTTTGGAGTCACACTCTTCTTTGTTGGAGGCAAAATCTCACAATTACTATTATCATCATATTGAAAACCTGATGGGGAAGACATCTGCACCAAAATAAACGTAAAATAATTAAACTAAACTCTATAACTCAAATTTTTTTTTGAAACTATTAACTCACAATACATCACTCTTATGGAAATACAACATATAATGAAATTAAAGAGAGAGGAGAACCATAAGGCAGGACCACAAGCAAGACACGCGTAGACAAATGCTAGAAAATCAAAGTTGTGAGAATCCAATCAGTCAATGAATCAATCATTCAAAAGTTCAATAACCATGGTTAAATCGTAATCGAACTGTACAATTAATATATAACAAAATTATTTAAAATATATTTTTATAAATAAAAGTCATCCATCATCTACTGAATTAAAATAAAATTTTTCAAGAAGCTAATAAAAATAAAAATAGAAGTTCAATTACATAATGACAAAAGACTGGTTTTTAGTCAAAGAAATATATATTCTTGAGAGTTGTGTATGAGTCACCAAAAAAAAAATAACACCGGAGACACTGGAAACATAGCCAATTTTAAACAAATGAATACTACAATAAATTCTATAATTATTTTTATGTGAAAAAAAATTGTTATTAGATGATAAATTATAAAATTTAATTTTGGTACATTTTAAAAGTGTTATTTTTATTTAAATTATAACTAATAGAGGTCCATTTGTATAGATGTCGTTCAAACACATTTTATTCGTCATCGCTGTGGTCGTCCTTAGGATTAGATGGATAGTCTTCACTACCGATGAAGTTGTCTTCATTTTTTTTATGTTAATTCTATCTAGTTTGCCTCTGCCCATCTTATGTAGGCTTTTCTGATGGATAATCAACCTATACGCATAGCTGTTTTGTTATTCTCTGAATGGTCTTCAACAGAAAGATTTCATAATCCTTGTCATTCTAACGATGATAATGAAGAACAGCCTTTAAGTTTGGCATAACCCCACCGAGCCTTAGGGATGGGAAAAACTCCCGGCGGGACGGGTATTCACCAAAATTTATCTATTCGAGGGCAGATATGGAGACAGTTTTGTACCCATAGAAGATGGAGACAGGGGTTGAAATAATAAATGGGACGAGGACGAGGATAGAGGTCCCGCCTCTTAGGACCAGTATAATTTCTGTTACGTA
>NC_029788.2:115951335-115951640 GCF_000816755.2 Arachis ipaensis | reverse complement strand
AAGCCAAGAACCCTAACTGTCACCAACTTCTCTCCTCTAGGTCCTTTCACCAGTCACCACAGCCGTCTACCACCTCCTACCCCCCTCCTCACTGTCAACGCCAAGCTCCTCTCCTCTCACTTTCGAGGTCACCCTTCAGTCCCTCACCGCAGCAACATCACGCGCCTGACTCAAGTGAGGCAGCAGCGTCACGTCGTCGTCACCTGAGTCCTATCCCGTGGAGAGAGGGAGTTTGCTAATTTTAGAAGAAAAAAATTATTTTTATTGTAATGAAAAATATTTAATGATACATTTTGATTTGTCAA
>NC_029788.2:115946886-115948912 GCF_000816755.2 Arachis ipaensis | reverse complement strand
ATTTTAATTTCAATATTTTAATTTTAATTTAATTTAAATATAACTAGAGAATGTCATGTTGTATATTTTGATTTTAAAATTTGTAATTAGTCATTGATAATGATATATAAAAGAGATAGATTGAGTGAAGGAATGAGAGAGATAGAGAAGGAAGAAGGAAAAATGGGAGAACTCTTTAATTTTGGAGAGAAATATTTGATTTCAATTGCAATGAGGAAGTGACATGTGGCATATTTTGGTTGTAAAATTAATAATATATAATAGATAATATTTTTGAATAACATATATTAAGAATTTAATTTTGATGCACTGTTAGTGTAAAGTAATTTTACATGTGCATCTAATTACGTAACGTCAGATCAACAAAAATAACAACTTTTTATATTAATCACGTAAATGATCATCCAAAAAAACGGATGTGATTGCACCACTGTGTAAAATACTTTACACTGTCAGTGCATCAGCATTAAACTCCTATATTAATCTATTCTTTGAGTGTTATTAAGTTGATAGAAAAATATTTTTTTATTAAAAAAATATCTTTTTTACTTTTAGCGTGTTTGAAAGATTAGTAGTAATAAAGTAAGCACTAGAAAAATTTTAAAATTTTTTTTGAGAAGTTATAATTTATGTCATTTTTAAAAGATCTTTTTCCTAAAAAAAGATATTTTTTTACATAATAAATAAACAAATACTTTTATATTGTTGTATCCAAATATAATTGATAAATAAAAAAATTTTTTTGCATGGAATATCCAAATATAGAATGACTTTTACTCTTTTAAGAAATATTAAAAGAAAAACTCGAAGTTGATCTATCTTAGCTAATGTTGGTCATGCCATTGGACTTGTATCGATTTTCCCGAATACTTTGACGGTTGTATTTTCCTAAGTATGTTTTCATTAGATGTTTTAGTCTGGAGTTTTATTTCCTCAAGTGTTGTGTTTCCTTTCAATGGACCTATAACTCTTGTAAGATCTATGTTACATTATGTTCAAAGTCATGTAACTTTTTTAGTCGGGAGTTTTATTATCTCATCAAAGGGGGCATGATGACGAAGAATTCTTTTTGTATTGATCACCTTAAAGTATTTATCCACTTGGTGAAGTAGTTCTTCCCGTTTAGTGTTCGAGTCACTCAGAACGCACGATAAGAGGAGTTCTTTTCGGAAATACGCAATTTGTTCCTGAAAAATGCGACATCAAAGTAACAATTTAAAAAATGCTGTTCAAAATCTGATGTTTGTCACCAACTTTCGATGTCTCCAATAATTCAGATGATAATAATGCTCAAGGAAATCATAGTGTCCTAACCTGGTTGCAACCCTGCAATGAGGTGTTAGGTTTCCATTGCTGAAGGTACTTGTACACGAAGACTCCACAATCATCACTGTAAAGCAAATATACCAAGGTCAACATCATCTATGGCTAGTCTTTATACCACCAAAAAATATAAAAATATACAAAGCAAATGCGAAAGATTGCTTCAACATACGCTATTGGCTCACCTATTGTGTTGCTTAGGTACTTGGGCATAGATGGTGCGGAGTCCACTCATTACTGATGCAACAATGCTCAAAGTGCAATTCGGGTAGAGAAGTCTTTACAAAAAGAAAAAGTTAGTTCTTTTCATCAAATGGATAGAGGGGAAAATGGATGAAACTTGGAACTAAAGTTGGGATCAATGGTGCTGATTTAAATTAGTATAACAAAAGACAATGACCTCTAACAAAAAGAAAAAAAAGAAACAACAAGGACAACATACCAAACACTTCTCACATCCATGATTTTCTGTTGTAGCTACCATGGTTCTGAAAATCGGACCGAACTAGTTGGTTGAACCAGGAACCAGCAAGAAAAACGGTCCAATCCTCCTCCTAAAACCGTTAGATATAAAACCGTTCTAAAATCGTTGAACCGACTGAGAATTGGATGGTTAGACCGGACCAAAAACCGACCGGTTCTTAGAAACGACGCCGTTTTGCCATTTAGAACAAAAAAAAAAAAAACACTCAAACAAAGGGAA
>NC_029788.2:115941355-115944861 GCF_000816755.2 Arachis ipaensis | reverse complement strand
ACCCACTTCACCCCTTCCCCCAAACCCGTTTGTGCTAGCCCTAGCCCCAGTCACACTTCACATGATGTCTCCCTCTCCCTCCCCAGCCACAGCCCTAGCCCCCAACCCAAAAGCCTAACCTCTTCCACGGATCCGCCGCCGCCATCCGTCGGAGGCGCCTCCTCCTTCCCCCTATCCGAGACCGAAACCCCTAGCTCGGCACGTAGTCGCGTCGTCTTCTTGCTCGAGTTTGAGCTGCAAGCGGTGGTCTCGCCGTCGTCGTCCTTTTCGTCTCGCCGTCGCCGTCCTTCTCGTCTTGTCGGCGTTGTCTTTCTCTCATTCAAGGTTAATGGTTTGAACTCTGAAATTTCAAATTACTCAAATATGCAATTTCTGAAATTAGGGATTTGTGAATCTGAACTCTGAAGTTAGTGATTGATTTCTGATATGTTATTGATTCTGTTCTAATATGTGCTTTTGTTACTGATTCTGAAATTGAGTAATGGATTTGTTTCTGAAATTGAGTAATGGATTTGTTACTGATTCTGTTCTATGGTCTTATGGATGATTATTTGATTTCTAGCCATTCTATTGCTGTTTTTAATTTGGATTATGATTTATTGATTTTAGTTATGGATGGAAGTATTAATCAAGAAGCAGTTGCTGATAATGCCTGTTTGAGTAATAATTTGTCTGCCAATCCTCCTAATTCAAATGATTCTGCTAATCCTAATCCACCTAGTTCGAATAATAGTCTGTCACAAGATTCTTCTAATTTATGAATGTATTTGTTGATGGATCTGTAATTAACTAATTAACCAGGTTAGCGTTTTAGTGTTTTCTCTGTTTTCAAATTTATTGTTACTCTGTTTAGTGTTTTCTAATTGCTCGTTAGCTAGTGTTTTACACTTTTACTGGTTGTTGATGGCTCCTGATTTTTTTGTTCATATTTTCTAATGGATTTGATTTGTAGTTGCTGGTTTTGCTTTGATTTGTAGTTGTTGGCTCCTAATTATTGCTGGTTTTGCTGGCTTTGTTTGTTGCTGAATGTTGGTGGCAGAATTTAGATATTGTCATGTTGATAATTTTTTGATTTTTCAATGTGCTGTGGCTAGTCTTTAATTTTGTATCTGGTTATGGATACTTCTTTGTTTTGTAGTTGCTGGTTTTGCTTTGATTTGTAGTTGGTTTTGCTTTGATTTGTAGTTGCTAGCTCCTAATTATTGCTGGTTTTGCTTACTTTGTTTGTTGCTGAATGTTGGTGGCAGAATTTAGATATGGTCATGTTGATAATTTTTTGACTTTTCATTGTGTTGTGGCTGGTCTTTAATTTTGTTTTAATTAATAAAACTTTTATTAATTTCAGTTATGGATAATAGTATTAATCAAGAAGCAACTGCTGATAATAATGCATCTGTGAATAATAACTTGCCTGTCAATCCTCCTATTTCAAATGATGCTGCTAATCCTAATCCTAATCCACCGAAGCAAATTTGCAACAAGTTCTTGTGGATTTTGATGATTGATAAATCATGATATTGGGATTTAATATTTAGATATGTTTTTTTACTATTTAATTTTTGAGTTTGTATTTTGATAAGATCATATGGATTTGGTTGATGATATTTTATGTAGTGTGTTAAATTTCGAAGATATTTTAAGATTTATATTAGACTATAATTATATTTTAGAATGTGTATTTATAATTTTATTATTTCTATTTTAAAACGGTTTTTTCGGTTGAACCACCGGTTGGATCGGTTAAACCAATAAATCAGTGACTAGAGCGGTTTGATGACCGGTCCGGTTTTCTGAACCTTGGGATAAATACAGCTCTCTTAAAAAGTTAATTAATTAGAAATGTCAGGTTTTTTATCATCAGTTAAATAGTTAGGAGGTCAAAAATAATCGTTTTGTTAAAAGTGTCAACTCATCTTTTTTACTATTCTTCAAATATTTAAATAAAAATTTAATTTTTTTTCTATTTTCTATTGCTTTTAGAAACAATAGGTATGCTAATGAGTTATGTCTTTATTTTAATTTAAATTTTATTCCAATCTAGATATTAGTTTAAATATGAACCAAATTAAAAATAAGTCTAAACTATAATTTAATTCAAATTCATTTTTTTTACAAGAACTAAATAAATTAACAAAAATGCTAAATTAAATATCAAGTGCTATGATAGTTCTCTAGCTACGGTGCTTCTTGTGCATACGTACCTGAACTCTTTTCAACAGCGATTCACAGAAGGTTCGTGTGCCGTGCTATATTGCTACATCGAGTGATCGGTGGGAGTGAAACAACGAAGCCAAAGGGATGATCCTAATGTTGACGACTTCTTCGGTGATGACTTCCACTTTGAATCGGTTGACGTGAAATTAAAGGTGGGTTACGTTGTTGTATGAGAAATTTGCTAGAAAGAATGATATAGGATGAAAACTTCTCGATATGAACAGTAGAGGCGGCGTGGGTTTGCCGGGGATACATGAGGGAGGCCGGAAGGGTTTCAGGTAATCGACGATAGAGAGATGACTGACATTATAAGGATAGTGAGAGGCTTGCCTTGGTTGATTCAAGAAGGAGGGGATGGTAGTAAGTAGTGACTAGTGAGGAAGGAGGATTTCTCTAAGCTAAGGTTCTTTATGAGTACAGTCTAGGGTCTCCCCCAATGCTGTAAAAGTAAAACATCTGATTTGTAATATTTGGTAGGATAGGATAGGATAGGATAGGATTTAGAGTTTTAGGGTGCGGGTAGGGTTAGGACTAAGAGATTCTCAACCCGATAAGATAGAGTTTTAATAAAATTTTCAACTCGTAGGACCCTACCTATTGCCAGCCCTATATTGCCCTCATGGCTATCTCTGTTTTGATCATAATTTTTAATGAAAATGTTTTTGATAAAAAAAGAAAACTTTTTCCTACGAAAATAATTAAGGGGGATGTTTCTGTAAAGATGCGTAAAACGTCTTTTTGTAAAAACGTTTACGTGTCGCATTATTATTGGACGTATTAATGAATTTATTATTTTTAAATTCTTTAACAAATTAGAATAAAACCCATTTATTTTATAACAATAACAATAAATCTAATATTTTTTAGGGATCTAATTATATTTTTTAATTTTTAGGGATTTAAATGTCTACAAAACAAAAAGTCAGGGATATATTTATCTTTTTATCAAATAATTTAAAGATATTCAATTTAGATTGTGTAATTCGATCGGATCAAACCGAATATAATAATTATAATGCAGACAATTGAGTTTATTATTGTTGCTATAATAAACCGATTTTGTTCTAATTTATTAAAAAATAAATTATTAACCAATTTAATAAAAATATCTAATAATAACATGATACATGTAAACATTTTAAAAAAAAGACATTTTTAGTGTCTTTATTAAAGTGGTCTCCTGCACGAAATTAGTTCTTAACTTTGTTTTAAGTGACTTATGACTTCCTAAAATTGAATGTCGTGCACCAAATTAGTCTCTTCACTAGTTTTTTCTATTTTATTTTTGAAAA
>NC_029788.2:115940131-115941273 GCF_000816755.2 Arachis ipaensis | reverse complement strand
ACATAAATAATAGATATATTTAATATTTATTTTATTAGATATAAAATAATTATTTTAATATTAAAATTTAAATAAATAATTTAAAAATATAATATATTTTTATTTAATTAATAATTATTTATGTTATTTAAAAAAATTATTAATTACCTAATATAACTCATATATTTTAGGTTGTTAATCTGTCATTTATCACTTGTCATCACCACTATTTTTAAAATATGAAAAGTATATATATTTCTCAACTAACGATGAATAAATATTCTACAAAAGTCTTTGTTTTGTTCTAACATATATTTTTTAATGGGTGTCACTTACATGCGGATGCCAAAAACATCTTGTGATAAAGATAATAATATTTCTTCAATGATTACCAAACATGTGTTTTAAATTTCAATTAAACAAGTATGATTATATCAAACTAATCGGTTCAAGCCTCATTAATTTATAAAAGATTGGTTTTGCAATTCATTATGTTCATTAATTTTATATTGTTATTTAATAAATACTCATTATTCGCTTAAGATTATATTTTGTCTAAATTTTACAGAAAATATTTTTTTGTCAAAGTAAAAAGTTGTAAATTTTTAAAATGTACTCATTTCTCTTTTGAAATTATATTTTGCACTATAAATTATACTAAAAATAATGTGTATGTGAACACGATTCATTTATGATGAATAGAAGTTTTACATTGAATCTGTTATAAAACTTAAAAGAATGAAAAATACTATCTTTCGTTCCAAATAAGTATTTAATTTTAGAACGTTATTTGGTTCCAACAAGAAGAGACTAACTAAAAGAGTTAAGTAAATAATATTTATTATTGTTTTCATTACATGGAGTAGAAATAAAACGGTTCACAATGCTCATTGGTCTTCTTTTTTTTTTCTTTAGACTCTAATACAAAATATAATTTTAATATAATAATAGTATTTTTAAAAATATATAACTTTATTTTAATAAAAAAATTAGTATTAATTATAGTGCAAAATATAATTTCAGAAGAGTGGTGAATATGTTTTAAAAATTTGTAATTTTTTACTTTAACAAAAAATTATTTTTTGTAGACTTAGGACAAAATATAATCTTAAGAGAATGATATGTATTTTTAGAAATTTATTTGATACAAAATATAGTTTCGG
>NC_029788.2:115928478-115940117 GCF_000816755.2 Arachis ipaensis | reverse complement strand
ACGGGAAAAAAAATTAAAACTAATATAAAAAGAGATAATAATATTTTTTCGAGTCGATTTCTAAAAAAAATACAAATTTTATTTAAATGATGAATTGATCATTCTAATGACATCTAATATGGCATTTTAAAATTAGCTATGAAATACCAAAAATTAAATAAAATATTATTATGGGGTTAAATTCAATAATTTAGTGGGGACAAATAAATATTATTATCATATACTACTAAAAAAATTTCAAATTGTAAGCGGAGACGCTTGCCCCACAACAAGACACGTACATCCATCCGGGTGATATTATACGTATAAACATTTTAATAATTAAATCCTACTAAATTATTAATCCAACAAAAAAAATGTGTGTATAAATTATTGTTTTTTCTTTTACGTATTTTTTTAATAGAGAAATTTTTGTTGGAGGGAGAGAACATAAATTTATTGACACATAACATAACATAGATATTTTTGCACACATATGACATAAATTTATCAATATAATATAAAATTTTTTACACATAACACAAACATTTTTATTTATAGTATATAATATTTTATTTATTTTATATTCTATTAGATATTTTGGAATTTATAATTTAGGCTTAATAAAAAAAAATATTAAAAAATCAATATAACACGTTGAGGAAGTAGGTCAGGTCACGAGGAAGAAACATTGTTATATAATTTTCTCTTTGTTTTTGGGAATAAAGTGAAATAGGCACCACTTAAATAAAGATCCCAAAAATAACTTTTTCTAAAGATGTCTATGTGGCAAAACTTAAACCATACATTCTAAAACCACACTTTTAACTACATAACACTTAAAACCATAGCATTTTATGAAGAAAAGCGTCACTTAACAGAAAAAAGTAAATTACAAGATTTAAGAGAAGAAATAATTAAATTATCAAAATTAATAGATTAAAAACTAATGATTTTAACTAATGTTAATTGTAATGACACCGAATTATTAAAATTAATACAAAATAATTTTTCTCAAAATCTTTATTTTACTATAAGTTTTATTGAAGGATTTCAAAAACCTGAAAAAACTTATATTTCACACGGAATTTCTAAAAAATGCTACCATGAAAATGATTCCCCACATCTCTATCATACTTTTAACCCACAATTAAATTCTATAGTAGATATGCTTGAAAAATATTAGTATTCATAAAATTTCAAAGAAATAAGGAAAAAGAGGAATCTAATATAAACGAAATTAAACAGATATTAAATAAATATTTTCAGAAAGAAAATCCCAAAGAAGAAAAAATTCAAAATATAGCCAACATAACAAAATTAAAAGTAAAACCACCATTAAAATTATGAATATTGAAGAAAAATTAGAAGGAGTTACAATGCTTTTTAAACAATTAAAAATGGCCCAAGAAAATAATATTATGGAACAAGAATTTCAAATAGAAAAAGAACCAGTAAATTCTGAAAATATAGAAAATGAATAACACATTCTAGATTATTCAAGTGATGAAGAACCAGCAATTCTAATACAAGTAAAAAATGAAGCTGGAACATCTAAGGATAATCAATCTCAATTTAAATGGGAAAAAAGTTTTGAAAACTATGCTTTTAAAAAGGGATTTATGAATAAAAATTCAAAGTATACAAAAATACCATCAAAATACGTTCCTAAAATCCAAGAATTGGAAGGAGAAAGAATGCTCGATTTAGACTGTAAAAAGAATGAAAAAGAAATTTTCGAAAATTGGTTGAATTCCTTCTTATTAGAAGCCTTTACTAATCCAAAACTTAGTGAATTGTCTGGAGGAGATATCTGGAATTATATAGGGTTTCATACTAAAGGAACTGTAAGAGATTATATGACATCAATAGAAAAGCAAATAATAGAAGAATTAGCAACAAAAACAACAGTTTATGAGAAGATATTACATATAATGATGATTCTATATAAAGAATTTTTTGGAAAAAATATTATAGATCATAGACAAGAAGTCTATAATAAAGAATATCAAGAAGCAAAAAATCATTTAGCTAATATTCATATATATGATCTATGTAATGTGGAATCTTATATATGTGAATATAGAATGCATTATTATAAATTAAAAGAAGAAGATAAAGACCATTATCTTAGTATGTATATAACAAAACTTCCATACCCTGCTAATGAATTTATAATGGGAAGATTTATAAGAGAAATAAATAGAGGAACAATTGAAAATAATTTTGGCGGAGCAACCTCTGCAATAAGAGAGGAAATAAAAGAACGTTGTATGCAAGAAGCGACTCAAAAAAGATTTGAAAATATAATTAGAATTTGCTGTCAGGATAATGAAGAAATACCTCAAAAATATAGTTTTAATAAAAATTTTCAAAGAAAAAGAAAATATCAATTTAGAAAAAGAAAATACTATCCAAACTAGAGAAAAAAGAGGTATTTTGGAAAAAGAAATAACAATAAAAATAAAAAACAAAAAAATGACTATTGCCCAAATAAAAAAGAAAATTGTAAGTATTGGTATTGCCAAGAAGATGGACACTATGCAAATGAATGTCCAAAAAAGAAGGATAAAAAGGACCTTACCAAACAATTAGAAATTGCTAAGTCTTGTTTCATGGAATCACTAGAAGAATCAGATGATAACTTAGACTATATTTTTGAATATGTCTCAGAAACAGACTCAGAGACTGAGTAATAATGCTACATTTATTACTATAAAAATAACAGAAAAGTTTATAAATGCTTTCATAGACACTGGAGCAACACAATGCTTTGCTAGTACAAATATAAAACTTGATTGGAAAAAATTAAAGAAACCATTAAGAGTTAGAATAGCTGACAAATCAATACATAAAATTGACCAAAAAGCAGAAATGGCTGAAATATTTATTCAAAATTATAGGTTCATTGTTCCATCCATATATATGTTAGATTCTGGAATGGATTTTATTATAGGAAATAACTTCTTAAAGCTATATCATCCATTCATTCAAGAATTAACATATATAATTTTAAAAGCTCCACACGATTCTTCAATAAATCAAAAATCAAAACGTATAAAAATACTAACTACTACTATAGATAAGATTTTAAAATTTAAAATATTTTCTATATTAGAAACATGTTATTTAAATTTATATTTTCAGATAAATATCCCAAAAAAAATCTTGAAAGAAAAATAGAAGAATTTTTGGATGAAATTTGCGCTGAAAATCCTTTAGATATTAAAAATACAAATAAAGAATTAATAAGCATTAAATTAAAAGATCCTACAAAGGAAATAAATGTTCCAAATAAAATTCCTTATTCCGCAAGAGATAGAGAAGAGTTCTCATTAGAATGTAAAGATCTTTTGGAAAAAGGAATTATAAGATTAAGTAAAAGTCCTCATGCGACTCCAGCCTTTTATGTCGAAAACAATAATGAAATTAAAAGGGGAAAACGAAGAATGGTAATTAATTATAAGAGGATGAATGAAGCAACTGTTGGTGATGCTCATAAACTTCCAAGAAAAGATTCTATTTTAGAAAAAATTAAAGGAGCAACTTGGTTTTCATCTCTTGATGCAAAATCAGGATATTGGCAACTTCATTTAGACGAAGAAACAAAGAAATTAACTGCTTTTACTTGCCCGACAAAAGAATCAACAAGTGTGTTGCTATATGAATGGAATGTTTTACCATTCGAATTAAAACAAGTCCCAGGTATTTATCAAAGATTTATGGAAGAAAATCTAAAAGAGTTAAATGAATTTGTTTTAGTTTACATTGATGATATATTAATTTTTACAAAACAGGATAAAGAAGATCATCTTCAAAAATTATTAATAGTTTTAGAAAGATGTAAAGAAAAAGGATTAGTTCTTAGCAAAAAGAAAGCAAGAATAGCAAAACAAGAAATAGAGTTTCTTGGATTAATTCTATCCACTCAAAGAAAGCTAAAACTTCAACCACATGTTTTAGAAAAGGTAAATCTATTTCCTAATAAAATAGAAGATAGAAAACAATTACAAAGATTTTTAGGGTGTATAAATTATATTTCTGATCAAGGATTTTTAAAGAATATAACAGAATACACTAAAAACTTATTTCCAAAAATAAGTACTAAAAAAGAATGAAAATGAGAAGAAAAAGATAGTATGCAAATTCAAAGAGTCAAAGAACTATATGTCAAAAGCTTCCAGAACTTTATATTCCAGAAGAAAACGACTACTTAATAGTAGAAACAGATGCTTCAGACATAACTTGGTCAGGATGTCTAAAAGCTAAGAAAGCTATAAAAAGTTTGGAACAAGAAAAAGAATCACTAGATTCTAAGTATTCCCCAAAGGAATTACTTTGCAGGTATATTTCAGGAACTTTTACTCCAACAGAACAGAGATATACTACTCATGAAAAGGAAACTCTAGCAGCAATTAAATCTCTTAAAATTGATTTACTACCCAGAGAATTTACATTAAGAACAGATTTAAGTTATCTAACAGGTTTCATACGATATAATTTAAAGGTTGATTATAATCATGGACGATTGGTAAGATGGCAATTATTTTTGTTACAATATCCAATAAAAATTGAATATATTAAGGGTGACAAAAATGTTATTGCAGATACATTAACAAGAGAATGGAGTTCGTCTACAACGCATTAGATCAAGAAATTCAAAAATATGAGCAAGAACTCGAAAAATGCAAGCATTGTCAGCAAATAAGGACACAGATCCAATCCCTCAAGAAGGCCATTGAAGCAATGAAATCAACACAACAAGCAAAACCATCAGAGTTCAGCCAGCTAAGCATGGTGGACAAATCAAGTGAAAAAAAAATTTCAGAAAATAAAACAATTGCTGAAATTATTAAAAAATCTACCCAAGATAAAAAATATTATGTAATTTATAATGGCCCCATGAAAGGAGTATATGATACCTGGGAAAAAGCAGCACCATTCACACATCAATCAAGGATAATTCATAAAGGAGGATTTTTAACACTGGAAGAGGCAAAGGAATCCTTTAGGGAATATGAAGCTCTTCATCCAGAGCAAACCCTAAAAAGAGCAGATAAAGCTCCAATTCAAGCCCAGACAACAGGAATAATAAGAAACATTCCTACAAGGATTGAAATCAAGGAAAAGAAAAGGATCTGTAGATCAAATCTCAGAGAAACCCTTAATATAGTCCTGAATTGGACTGAAGAAAAAAGGGCAATTTTGGGATATTATCCTATTGCCAAAGAACAGCTAACAAAGCTGGTTATTTTTCCAGATGCTTCCCCATCTGATACTTATCAGTTTTTCCAGTATGGATTAATTGATACAATTTTAATTTTTAATGATCTAAAAATTATTAGTGAGTTTCCTGCAGGATTTGTTGATGCAGTAAAGAGATTTAAAAATATGATTGACAATGTAAATCCAAGGGATGTATCCCTAAAATTTACAAACAGTCAACCTATTTTTAATGAAGAAGAAGAATACTTGGTTCCAGCACACCAAGTAATATTCATGTCCGTCTTCCCAGAAAATTTTCAACCAATTGATCGAATTCAAGATTTAACAATTTACAGTCATGAAGGAAGACTAGCCAGCACATTAGCAAGGGTCTTTGAAAGAACTCAAAAAATAACGAAGGAATCTCACACAAGGATTAATTATAAAAGTAGAAATACTCTACTTGTGTCCAGTAAAAGAAATGAAATTGAAGAAAGAGAGATGAGACTCTTGGTGAAATTTGAATCAGCATTCTACAATTTATCTGGACTTTTAGAAAAGTTCCCTGAAGGGATAAAGAGGAATCTCTGCTATTTGATAAAAGACAGAGAAGACCACAAATGCCAGCTATGTACCTCAGAAATATCTGAAGAAAGCAATAATGAAACGGAATCAACCCACATGATAAAAGAAGAGGACAATGCATCTGAAGCCCACATGATAAAAGAAGAGGACAGTGCATCTGAAGCATCCCTCAACATCATTTCATAATGACGTAAGCGCTTAGGTCATAAAGCACCAATAATGTAGCTGGTGCAAGACAATGACGTAAGTAATGACGTCATAAGAAGGGTAAGGATGGGAATTGTCCATCAGACCCAACCATTATAAATAGATTGCTTAGGCAATCGTGGAAGGCATCAGAAAATAGAAAGCAGAAGGCTAAGAGTACTCATATGCTAGGAGAGCAAGGAGGAAGCTGCCAAGGCGATTCTGTAGTCTGACAAAGAATTCTATTAGGAAAAAATAGTTCTAAGCTCCCCTCTGGAGTTAATATCTATAATCTCCCCTCTGGAGATAGAAACACCTTATGTAAAATATACTAAATAAAAGAAGTTTTTCTCCAGAAAGGTACGTCTTTGTCCTAATCTCTTAGTTATGAATTATTTAGAAAACTTAGAATTAACAGAAGAATCTGATTATTATAGATTAACCGCTTTATTAGATAATAAAAAACAGGTTGTTCTAAAAATAGAACTAAATCTCAAATCAAATGAAAACTTTAATAAACAAAGTCTTTTAAAAGAAGTTTTTAATAGGAAAAATATAATATACTATGAAAAAATTCAACTTGAAGCCCCTATAAAAATAAAATCTGCCAATGGAGAGCTTGAAATAGCGTTAATAAATGATGAAGAATTGAGTAAAAAAATTGAGAAAATTAAGGATCAACAAAAAAGATCTAAAATTGGATGGATTCATATTAGTACCATACAAGTCTTAGTCAAATCTACATATATGAAGGGAATTAATTCTCCAATAAGTTTAGCAATCTGTGACAAAAGAATTACTGATGACCTAATAGATCAGATAATTAGGATTGTTCATGGAAATTTGGCAAATGTAAATGTTAAATTTAATGCCCATCTTGGATATGCTATACCTCTATCGACCGAAAATCTTGGTAGATCTATAAGTTTAGCTTATAAATTTCATAGAAAAAGTTTAATGGAACAAGATGATGAACCATTTTCAATTACATATGCAATAAATTATGCTTTAACAAATAGCCATCATAGTATAATATTTAAAAATAGAGAAAGAATTTATATCGATGAATTATTTTAGAAAATTGTAAAAACAGAAATACCAAAATATAAAGCTATGGAAAACCCAGTTCTATTATTAAAAGAACCATCAGGAAGATCGGTTTCATCGAATTTTCAAATAAGAGAATCTAAAATTAATAGTCCTTTAAGTTTATCTAAGTTAAAGATTAAAGAAGAAAACTCTGAAATAAAAGAATTAACAAAAAAGGTCGAAAAATTAAATGAAACCCTAAATACTAAATTATGACAATAAATAAGGAAGAAATATATGTAAGTTATCAAGATAAGAAACAAAAACTCTTTGAAAGAGAAAATCGTTTGAATTATTTGCAGTTTTCTGAAATAAATCAAAGAGCTTTTGAAGCTCTAAAAATAATCTATGACAAGTTGAAAAGAGAAGTTGAAGAGCTAGAAAAATTAATAGAATCTCTAGAAAATAGTGATGAATCAATGATAGAGTTTGCAGAAATTCTAAACTAAATAATGATAAACAAAACTATTTTCAGGAATTATAATTAGATTACCTAATTTATGAAGCATAAAAAGATTGAAAGACCAGAAAATAAAATAAAAAGGAAAAGAGCGAGAAAATTAAAAAATAAAATAGAGGAGTATAAAAGAGAATTAAATAATTTTCAGATCGAAATTGATGATCTTATAATAAAAAGGATAGAAATAAGAATAAATATAAACAAGTTGGAATTAAATTTAAAAAATTTATCAATGCCTAGAAAATTATATTATGATTTAAATGAATTAAAGCTGTTGAAAGAAAAAATAGAAAATGAAATTGAAAGATATTTAGAAACAAGAGAAAGTGTAGAAATAAAAGAAGTTTTTGAGGATTTGAGAAATTATATTAAAGAAAAAGACAAACAGATAAAAGATTTTATATACAATAATCCATGCAAAAAAGAATATTATAATTATGATAGAAATTAGAACAGAATTAAAAAACTATAAATATGAAATCAGAATTATAAATATATATCAAAGACTGGTAATAAATGATCATATAACAAATACAAGAGAAATAGTAGAAATGGTCAATATTTTAGATTATGAAGTTGCAAATTATTTTTATCAAAATCCTTTAAATAAAGCACCACCAATTGAATCTATACAAATTATAAACTTATTCGAAGCAAAATATGAAGAGTTAATAGAAATTTCGAAAAAGAAATTAAAAGAAAAGTCGAAATTGAAAAATTGGTATCAGAGCTAAGTTAACGATTAAGGGTAACACTTTCTCTTTAAGCAATACTTTTAGTGACACGTTTTTAAAACAATCACAACCACAAAACAGAAAACGTCTTTCCAAAAAGATGAAATTGACAACTTTAACGTAGCATCCCCAAAGTGAAATAGTGAATGGTTTTTAAAGCAGTTGCAATAATAATAATAATTAAAAATTTGTCTAAAATTATTTATGAGAATAATAATCTATTATTATTATTATTATAATTTTTTCACAATATTTTTTATTTAAAAATTTTTTATTAGTCAATAAATTATTACATGTAAAATATAATATTCGAACTCTGAGTACTTATTTAAACGAACCAATCAAATACTTATTTAAACGAATGAATTAACTAATTATTCAACCGATTCAAAATTATTATTATTAACAACATACTAGCAAATGAGACATGAAACAAGGTATGACCTCAAAAAATGCTAGAACCTCTCCCCCTGCTAGTGTGCCACACTTAGCCGCACCATTTAGAGTCAATTCCATTCACTTCAGCAAATGTCGCGCCCCGCCAGAGGTACGCCGTGCTAGTACATCATCTTCCGCCTCTAGCAGCCATGCCTCCTCCACCATCGACGACACATTTTCCGTCACTTATAACTGCACATAACATCACATATTTTTTACGCAAATCTCTTTTTCTGTTTTGGATGTTTTTTATTTTTTAGTTTCGAATAATTTTTTTAGTACTTTTAGATAAAATATTTTTTAAATTTTTTATTTTTTTTATATTTTAAAAAATAACATTCAAAATTTAATAAAATATTATCTAAAATTATAGAAAAAAATTTGAAACCTAACAAAAAAAACATTCAAAATCTAATAAAAAAAAATTTTGCAAAAAAAATCTAAAATCATAGAAAAAATTTGAAACCTAACAAAAAATCTAAATTTATTGAAAAGAACCTTTAAAATTCAACAAAAACAAATTTAACAGAAAAAATATCTAAAATCATAAAAAAATCTAAAATTTAATAAAAAAACTTCTAAAAATAATTAAAAAAAAGTGAGAGAACACATATTAAAACTAATTTTTCAAATTTTAAAATTACGATTTTTTAAAAAGTTGGTTGTTTTGTTGCATATATAAAATTAGTTCTCTAGATTTTCTCGTGTTAAATATATGTTCGAACTTTGAATACAAAATAGATATTAAAAACATAAATCAAATATATAGTAGCAGATTTTAAATTTTAGTATAATATGATTAGTATAAATTTAGGGATACCATTTTATTAAAATTTGGTCGGCACTTAATCAGTTAAAAAAAAAGTAAGTAATCTTACATTATTTGATAAAATTTCACACTATTAAAAATACTAGTTAATGGCTACAAATTACAAAACTTGATAAGCTGAGTAGGGGTGGCAATAGGTATGGTAGGATAGGGTTTGGAGTCAACTCTAATCCTACCCGCGGGTTGAGATTTTTATATAAATTCAACCCTATTCTACCCGCGGGTTGAGAATATCTCAACCCTAACCCTATTCGCTCTTAACCCGCGGGTATCCGACCCTATCCGCGGGTTACAAAAAATTATGCAACATTATTAGATAATTTGATGATAACTTAAAATAGAACTGACTTTTATGTAAAAAAAGTTTATTAAATTATCAATTAATGATCTTCTTTTAATAACTAAGGATCTTTTGCATTTAGTGAGAGGTCTTTGGTTCAACATCTACTTAGAACATATTTTTATATAAGTATATAACATATACATATATAGGGTGCGGGTTGATAGGATTGAAGTTCAACTCGCACCCTACCCGACCCGCACGAAAACATTACCCACACCCTACCCTAGCCGCTGCGGATTGGGTTGGCAACCCTACCCTACCGGATGGGATCGGGTTACATATTGCCACCCCTAAAGCCGAGCGCTCTTCATCATATAATTATTATTTTTATTCTCTCTCTCTCGTTCTCTTCGTTTGAATGTCACATAGCTGTTAACAATGGCAGCTGCTAACATGAATATTGCATCAACTGGAATCGTTCTGGAGGCACTAAGAAAAGATAACTATGAGAACTGGAGCACTCTCGTGAAGAACTATCTGGTGGGTCAAGATCTCTGGCATGGTATTATTGGTGAGGCTGAAGCTGATGATCAAAATATTCCTCCTGATCAAGATAACCTCCGGGCCAGGGAAATAAGTAACAGATCCAAAAATGCAAAAGCTTTACATGCAATTCAACTCGCATGTGGATCTGAGAATCTCTCCAACATAAGAAAAGAGAAAAATGCGAGAGACGCTTGGAATCACTTGAAGTTCACCTTCAGCGAGGACTCGAGAGCCTTTCCAGATACTGAGCAGGGAAGTGAAAGTCAACACATTTTCAAGCTCCACAGTTACATCAAGAGAGGCTACTGGAACGATGCAAAATCCTTCATCGAAAGAAACACCGATGCAATCTTCTTTACCGTGCCCTCTTCAGGAAGAACCGTCCTTCACGTCGCGGTGGCTTCCGGGCGAAAAGCGATAGTGAAGGAGTTGGTAAGCATAGGGAACCGGCGGCTGCTGAGAATGCAAGACAAAAAGGGATACACTTGTCTTGCTCTTGCTGCTAAATTTACAGATGACACGGAGATCGCGGAGTGGTTGATTAAGAAAGGAGGAACAGAGATGCTAACCATCAAGACCAAAGATGATGACGACGGTGGTGGTGGTGCTGCTTATGATAAAATAACAAAGCGAAAGAAGGATGAGGATGATAACGATGATGGTAATGACAAAGGGAAGATTCCAGTGGTGATAGCAGCAGCCAAGGGTCACAAAAAGATGACCAAGTATCTGTTCTCCCAAACTCCTATTGAGGTCTTTTTCGACAACGATGGCCATTACGGGCTTATGCTTCTCAGGCGATGCATCGATGCAGAAATATTTGGTAAAGTTCAAATTCAGTTTTCTTTTTCTTCTGCACAGTAACTTAACGTAATAGCAGATGATTGAATAACAAATCTCGACAAATTTTACATTATTATCAAGGTAACTACTCTAATAAAAATGATAAAAATATTTTTTTGTGATATTTTTATTTAAAAAGTATGTCATCAACAATATAAAATGCAAAATATTCCATTTTTATTCTAAAATAAATTTTTATTGTCTTTTATCATTATTGCTAAAAAATAAACTCATACCTTACCGAACTACGCCAACAAAAGCATACTTTAATTTATATATGGCCGGTTCAATTCAGTCGGAACATTTTAAGAACTTAAAATTTGGCGTGATTTTATTGAATTTAAAGTTAGACAGGAATTTTAAAAATAAATTTAGTTATTATTTATGGCCGAATTTAGATTAAACGAATCTAACTTCACTCGATTTATGTAGATTCTAAAAAAACTAAAAAAAGTATATATA
>NC_029788.2:115927820-115928472 GCF_000816755.2 Arachis ipaensis | reverse complement strand
TTTAAACTAAAATGTATATTTTAAATTTTAGCTTTTTTTTTTTTGAAAAATAAACTGATATTAACTTAAACAATCTGATTCTCTAATTAAAATGATCCATATTCTATTAACTGATCAATTCGTATTCCATATCTTTAGCCGTGGCTTGCTTCACCTCTCTATTCTCTAGATTTAAAAGCAACCCAAACTACCCGAGGACCTTATAGTAGCATTTAGGAAAAAGACAGAGATGGAGAGATTTAAATTCAGAGGCAGAAACTAAAATAAGTTTTAGTATTGTATTTAGTGTAAAGTAAGAGATAGAGGTTGAAATAAGAATAAAGCTTAAAAAATAAAGTTAAAATTATTAATTAAAATAAGATATTTTAGATATAAAATATTATTAAAATTTTAGTTTTCGTTCTTAAAAATTTCAACCTCCTATATCTTTATTTTTCGAAAATACTTACTGAAATTTTAGAAACAAAAGACTGAAATTTTTAGTACCAATCTCTGCACCAACAAATATAATATTGAGTCTCAATTTCTTCATTTTCTCCCCCCAATACTTCAAAACAATACTACCTATGAGAATGTTATAGAACTTTCTTTCATAAAAGGTAAATTTCTAAGAAAAGCCTCAATGCCCTTGTATAATGTATAGTAATGGAAC
>NC_029788.2:115926993-115927805 GCF_000816755.2 Arachis ipaensis | reverse complement strand
ATGAAATATAAAATTTCTAAAAATAACTCTTCCAAATCTCTTTGGCATATAGGTAAAGCCTGATATATATGAATGACTTCTTTTGTTTTCCATTTTCAGATCTTGCCGCCGTGTTACTCCAACATAGACGAAATAGGACGATGAACCCTCTTATTCGTAAACCCAAAGACCTTCGGCCCATAGTATATGCATTAGCTCACATGCATTCTGCATTTCGTAGCGGTACCCATCTTGGATGGTGGCGGCAATTTATTTATAAATGTGAGTCCTTCTTTTTTACTTACATATGTAAACCAATAAGGCATTCAGAATAAAATTAATAGATTCCATTGTAATTGAAAATACAATAAATAAAAAGGAGTACATCAGATGACGGTAGTAATATATTATGCTAGCTATATATTAAAATTATCACTAAAATTAATTATTAATATTAAATATATATTAAAATATAAAAAATATATTAAAAATAAAATAAATTATATATATATATGAATGATTGATTTTAATAATTGATTTTAATGTATAAATAATATTTTTTACGTTAAAAATATCAGTTTCCCTAAGAGTAAGGGTAATAATATTTGTACACAAATAAATAAAATTAATCATCCACTATATATCATGTCTTAACAAAGAGCTAGAGAGACATATGAAAGGAAAAAAGAGAGATGTGTGGTGGATAATTCTTTTATTTGAGAAAGGAAAATATTTGTAAATATTACTACAATTCAGTAAAACCTTGATCCTGAAATTAGCTTAGGTTAGACAGGCATTTTAATTGCAGAAACGTTTAAAAGTACTCTCTTTGG
>NC_029788.2:115924428-115926714 GCF_000816755.2 Arachis ipaensis | reverse complement strand
ATGAACACTAAAGATATGGCGCTGAACTCATGTTAATATTTTTTTAACAAATAAAATTTATCAGACTTCTTTGATAGGACTATATAATACCTACAAAGAGACTGGGACGATTATGGTCTATTTATTATTACAGGTTTGAGGATACCATCACACTTAGACCTTGACGGTACTAGTATCGAGATCGTTCTACATGTCAAATACGATAAGGAACCACCAAACAGAAATACAGTAGTGGCGAATAGTCATTTTTGGGCAATTCATGTTTTATGGAAAATCATCATCAAAGTAGTGGTTTTCTGGCACTTGAAACTCTCATGTAAGTTTTCACCGATTTCCTTCACATACATGCATGTTATCATCGGTGTATTAATTTGTTCTCATTTTCTAATGGGAAGAAGAAAAAGAAGAAAAGCTTATGCTCTTTCAATGTTTTCGTTTAGGGCTACCTTGTAAGCTATTGATCAAATATGTCACCGATTTCCTTCGAATACTTCCTGGTATGTATGTATACATTATATAATGCTGCTGATGCTTATATGCTTGCTACTTTTCTTTGCTCAGAATAATTTAATTATTGAGTGGATCATAGTTGTTTCCTCAGTTCCTACCTTGTATTTTTTGCCACCCCGTTCTTTTCTGATTGACATCTCTAGAAAAATAATTAAAGCTCCCGTCTAAAATTTCTAATACTTTCAGGAAGTGAGAAAATGTATGAGATGAAAAGGAACCATTATCTGGTACTTGAAATTCTCGGATGCTTGAGCAGAAAAATGTCATCACTAGATGAACCAGAGCTACATGAGTGCTTAGCCTACGACACTATATTACATGCAGCCAAGCATGGAATTATTGAGTTCATAGATTCAATGAGACACGCGAATCCTGATCTTATGTGGGCCATGGACAAAAATAAGAGGGGCATATTTTCACATGCAATTTTGAATAGACAAGAAAAAGTGTTCCAACTCATTACCAAAATTGAAGGGCATAAAGAGATGATTGCGTCCCGTAAAGACGTGTTTAACAATAACATGTTGCATTTGGCAGCTGCCTTAGGACCTTCCTCTTACCTTGATAGTAGATCCAATGCGGCTCTTCAAATGCAAAGAGAACTTCATTGGTATAAGGTAATTCCACGTTTCTCAATCTATATTTTAAATTTAATGAGTCGTGCCTTTTAACAAAAGTAATTAAGATGCATATCTAGACAGTAAATCATATACAAATTGACAGAATTAAAAGTCATTAAAAAAAAAACTATATAACCCCTCAAATAAAAGTTTCGTAACTTGTATTAAGATCAGATGGGTGAGAAGGATCTTGGTTATGGAAGGGAAGAAACAGAGGAGAGAAAACAGAACTTGAAATAGACGTGTATTGACTATTGAGTGATTGTGTATTGGATCAAAAGGTTACTTAGCTCAGTTTACAACCCTGCTTTATATACTACAATGCTGCACAGAATTAACTGTCAAAACAGAATTACTAGCTTGTGTGCTAAATTACATCTTTACCCTTGCTTAATTCTAAGAGAAACTTTTAAAAGGTGTTGTTATTACTAATTTACTCTTAGGGTAAAAAACCTAAATAAACCAAGCTGAGAAGTTTATTACCCAAATCAGCCAAAACAAAAATTATTTCAGCAATTCACCAATGGCCATTTATATATAATTCAAATCAATATGATTCGAACTACAAATGCATGTAATTCGAAACAACTTGCTTCGAATTACGTTTGAATGGATATGCATATAATTCGAATCAAGTAGAATCGAATTAGAAAAGGGTAAATCGAATTGACTCGATTCGAATTAGTAGGCTCACGTGACTCTATGGAGTTCGAATCGATTAACGTAGCATTATATAGGCAACTCACTAGTAATTCGAATCAACTTAATTCGAACTACCTAGTGTCACCAACATTGAATAATTCGAATCAATATGATTCGAACTCCATAGAGTCACGTGAGCCTACTAATTCAAATCGAGTCAATTCGATTTACCCTTTTCTAGTTCGATTCTACTTGATTCGAATTACATGCATATCCATTCAAACGTAATTCGAAGCAAGTTGTTTCGAATTACATGCATTTGTAATTCGAATCATATTGATTCGAATTATATATAAATAGCCATTGATGGATTGTTGAAATAATTTTTGTTTTAGCTGATTTGGATAATAAACTTCTCAGCTTGATTTATTTGGATTTTTTATCCTTACTCCTACAACACAACAATAGCAACAAAATCCTTTCACCAATTAAGAAAAACTGAAATGGTTAGTTA
>NC_029788.2:115922520-115924315 GCF_000816755.2 Arachis ipaensis | reverse complement strand
AGAGATTGATAAAAAAATATAATCGAATTTAGAATTTCATTACACGTGAATTTTGTTAGATAATTAAATGAGTAATAATATTAGGAAACCAACATTAATTATTTAATTTCACTTAACATTATAGTAAAATATCAAATAAGTTTAATATAAAATTTACTAAAATTTTTTTGTTGAGTTTGATTTCGGATGATTCTTTTAATTGTTAGATGATTTTCTCTTCAAGAGTTTCAAATGTTTTTTTCTTTTATACCAAATGTTAGCCGCAATGTTAGTTGTACAATGTTAGTTCTCGAGAGACTTTTTTTAATTAAATTTTCATTTAGTCAATTTTATCTATGGCTGGCAATGAGTAGGGTAGAATAGGATTTGGGTCTTACTCTAATCTTACTCATAGGTTGAAAATTTCATTAAAACTCTACCTTATTCTACTTGCGGGTTGAGAATCTCTCAATTCTAACCCTACCTACACCCTAAAGTTCTAAACCTTACTTTACCTTACTTTACCCTATCCGCAGAAATATCAAATTTTTTCAAAGTAAATATAAAATTCAATAATTTCAAATTTTATACATATTAATAATATATAAAATAAAAAACTAATGCTCTAAATTATTAAATTAACTAACTAGTTTAATAATTGTTCACTTATTATAAGTCATTACATAAGGGAGGTTGGGGTTAAACTCTCACTCCTTTCACTATATACCTAATTTTTATAAAATATGTGTTATACATATGAGGTGTGAGTAGGATACGATAGGATACACCCGCAGCAGGTCGAATAGTCTACCCTACCCAAACGGATTGGACCAGGTATCTAATTGTTTATCCCTTTGGAAATTATACTTGACATTTTTTATCTTTTCAATATGTGAGCAGGCGGTGAAAGATATTGTGCATCCCAAGTGCAAAGAAGCTAAAAATGTTGATGGCAAGAAGCCTCGTGAACTGTTCACCAAAAACCATGAGAGTTTGGTGAAAGAAGGTGAAAATTGGGCAAGAGATACCGCTCGTTCTTTTACGATTGTTGGTACTCTCATCATCACCATCATGTTTGCTGCAGCCTTCTCTGCCTCAGGAGGACGTGATTCAGACACTGGCGTACCCACTTTATTAAGCTTAAGAAAGCGTGCTTTTAAGGTGTTTATTTTAGCAGATGCAATTTCGCTCATCACATCTTCTTCTTCGGTCTTGATTTTTATTTGGATCCTGACGTCGCGTTACGCTGAGAATGATTTCTTCTGGAAGTTACCCGTCAAATTCCTCGCAGGCCTCCTCACCCTGTTTGTTTCAGTGACATCCATGATGATAGCCTTTGGTGCTGCGCTTTATATGATGCTCAAGGGACACAGAGGGATTATAATGGCAGTGGTATCGCTCGCGGTTGTTCCAGTTTTGGTACTCATACCAACACTCTTGTTCCTCTCTTTTGAGATTTTTATATCTACATGGAGATCTAGTTTGCTCCCTGACAAGAAGGGATAGAGAAAAGTTTGGCTGATAAATAGCATTATTTGGCTTGGCAAGCTTTGGGAAAAACGTTTTAACCAACAAAGGCTAAAAGGAAAAACGTTTTTCTTTTTTGTTTTTCTCAATATGTAATAATTCTCTAAGAAAAAGTGAAAAATAGAATACTTTTTGTGTGTATTTCCCGATAAATTGTATGCAGATACTAAATTCGTTTGTCCATGTGTTTATAAAAAATAAAATTTAGAACTAATAAATAAAAGAAATAATGTATTTAAATTTAAATTTTAATCAATAAAATCTAATATTCTAAATAATTTTTACAACC
>NC_029788.2:115910668-115922456 GCF_000816755.2 Arachis ipaensis | reverse complement strand
ATACAGATAAAAGTACTTATTAAATTAAAAAACTAACGGTATACCTATGAAAGATAAATTTCGTACAACAAAAATATTCGAATTTTATTTTTTTTACTTTTTAATTAAATTTCTAAATTACTTCATTTATCTTCAACCTTTACACCACCATCTCTTCTTCCAATTCTTTGAACACAAGAACTCTGAACCCACCATCATCAATTCTTCATCGTTCAATTTTCGCGTTTCCTTTAGCAACTCCAAATCCAACAAAATATCCACATACAAACAATATCACCATCAATGGCGACAAAAAAAATAAAAAACAAGCAAATGACGATAAAGACTTTGTTGGCAATGGTGAAGAATCCACAGGACACTGGACGCAGGACACTGCTGTTGGAGGAGAAGAATCTGTTAGTGGCGGCGAGGTGACAGTAAGATGTGGCGCCGAACAGGGACGCAATGGGGAGTCTACCTGCAAGGAATCTGCAGGACACGACGATGTTGCTACTGGAGGAGAAGAATCTGCTGATGGTGGTGGCGAAGTGACCGCAAGACACAGTGCTGAACAATGACACAATGAGAGACCGGCGACGAACAAGAACGAGGTTTGAGAGAGTAAGTGCTTGAGGTTTCAAAGGTGCATGGTGAGTTATGGAGGTTGTGTTATGAAGGATTGAGAAAGTTTGGAATTTGAGGAAGAAGAGATAGTGGTGGAGTTGAGGTTGAAGATAAACGGTGAGAGTAATTTGGGAATTTAATTAAAAAAAGTCAACAAAAAATTAAGATTTAGGTACTTTTGTCGTACGGAACCCATCTTTCATTGGTATAACGTTAGTTTTTTTTTATGATTTTTTGTCAGCGTTCCCAAAGTTTATAGGCACAAATAATTGTTGACCATAAAAATTAATAAAGTGACAATTAGATTCTCGAATATGTTGACTTTGGACTAATTAGTCCTTGAAAAAAAAATACCAATTATACTACAAGAAATGCACTGAGTACTGTCGAAATGATCAGATTTAGCATCAAACGTTAGCGTCGACTTTATTTTCGAATTTAGCGACAGGTTTGATGTGAAATTCATCATGCCAAATAATTACCAGCGGATAACCACTTTTGACGGTAAAGCCGCCAGTAACTTTTGGTGGAAAACCACAATAAATAGGTGCCAAAATTAGCGTCGGAGTTACCGTCAAAAGAATCTGACAGTAGCCAATTTTAATGGAATGCTGCATTTTGGTGATCTGCACCGCGCTATCGTCGGATTTATTCGCTGGTAAATTTGACAGTAATTGTGCCCAAAATTCGAATCTCGAACCGTCTCCCCTTTCATTTCGAATTCACTCCCTCTCTCTCTCTCTCTCTAACCACTCACCCTCCCACTCTCTCTCTAACCTTCTCATCTCCGTCAACCTCCTCCGCCGCTGCTGCCGCAAATGTTGCCACCACTGCTGCAAACGCCCCTGCCGCTTTTGCTTTTTTAGCATTGCACCTCGACCCGTCTTCTCCATTTTTTTCTTGTTCTGCATTTAAAGTTTTTTGTTTGAATTCTGTTTATTTTAAATTCTGTTATTTGAAGTTAATTAATTAGTTAACAGATTTTAGTTAGTTTAATTTTTTATTTAGTGGATTTAGGTGGCTAGGATAAATTAGAATATGTTAGATTAGGCTCTGAGATTGCTGAAAAATAATGAATTATTAAACTGTTTGCTAATTCTTGCTGCTTAAATTATTTGAAAAATGCTTGACTGTATTGATGAATCGTTGTTTTACTGCTAATTTTAATAAATTTTGATACTAAAATTGTTTAGTGTTATAAAATAACTAAATAAATAAATAAGGAAGAGGTAACAAATATAAAATATAAAGAGAAGGAAAGAAGTATTGGAACATAAAGAGAGAGAGAATTGTTTATTGCTTTTGTGTGTATTCCTTTTGCCTCAGTACATGTATTTATAGGCACACAAGAGGTAACATATTCAACTCTCATTAAACTCATCTCTTTTGAGAATGTGAGCCGCCCATATTAAATGATGGTCATCCACCTCATTTGATCTTGTCACAACACTCCCCTTTGGATGACCATTTATGATTATGCCTCGTTAAAACCTTACTAAAGAAAACCCAATGGGGAAAAAATTCAGTAAAGGAAAAAGAGTACAATATCCTTTGTGATGGAGACTGCCTCATTAAAAACTTTGCAAGAAAAACCCAATGAGAAAAAACCTGACCAAGGAAAAAAGAGTACAGTCTCCCCCTCTTGCCGACATTATTTTATATCTCGAAATTGGCGCATCCCAATCTGATGTATCAATCTTTCAAAAGAAGATTTTGGGAGTGACTTTGTAAATAAATCTTCCAGATTATCACTTGAGCGGATCTGTTGGACATCAATTGTCCCTTGATTTTGAAGATCGTGAGTGAAGAAGAATTTGGGAGAAATATGCTTTGTTCTATCACCTTTGATATATCCGCCTTTAAGTTGAGCAATACATGCTGTATTATCTTCAAACAGGACAGTTGGAGAATGATATGTCAGGTCGCGTATTATTAGCAAGATACATTAGCGCTCCAATGGCACTAAGATATGGTACTTCAGGACCAAGGATATCTTCATTCTCTTCTTTAGGACGGAATTGATCCTTCTCCACATCCAAAGATCTTACGATCATTGGGGTACTTAATGGATGTGACTTATCCATATAAAATCTTTTCAGGATCTTCTCTGTGTATGTCGCTTGATGAATAAAGATCCCATTTTTCGTATGCTCGATCTGCAGGCCGAAACAAAATTTAGTCTTTCCAAGGTCTTTCATCTCAAACTCTTCTTTTAGAGTTTTTATAATTGTTGGAATCTCTTCAGGAGTCCCAATGATATTTAAATCATCAACGTACACAGCAATTATAAGGAATTCAGATGCAATTTTCTTTATGAAAACACATGGACAAATATCATCATTTTTGAATCCATTTTTGGCCAGATACTCAGTAAGACGATTATACCACATTCGTCCAGATTACTTTAGACCGTATAAAGATCTTTGCAATTTAACTGAGTATAACCCCTGTGAATATTCATTTGATGGTTTAGATATCTTTAGTCCTTCAAGAACTTTCATATAGATATCCTGATCTAATGAGCCGTATAAATAGACTGTTACCACATCCATTAAATGCATATGCAGTTTATGATATGCACATAAACTGACCAAATAACGCAATGTTATCGCATCCACTACAGGGGAGTACGTTTCTTCATAATCTATACCGGGCCTTTGTGAAAAATCTTGTGCCACAAGTCGAGCTTTATAACGCACAACTTCATTATTCTCATTTTGTTTTCTCACAAATACCCATCGGTATCCAACAGGTTTTACATCTTCTGGTGTATGGACTACAGGTCTGAAGACTTCACGTTTTGCAAGTGAGTCTAATTCAGCCTTCATGGCTTCTTTCCATTTTGGCCAATCATTCCTTTGTCTACATTCTTCGACTGATCTTGGCTCAAGATCCTTACTTTCATGCATGATATTCAATGCCACATTATATGCAAATATTTCATTGACAATTGTCTTATTTTGGTCCCATTTCTCTCTTATAAAGATATAATTTATTGAGATCTCGTCATTTTCACAATTTTCAGGTACCTGAACGTCTTCTGGCGTTATATCAGAATTTTGGACAACTGCAGGTGTCTTTACTATTTCTTTTTCAACAAGAATAATATTTACCTCTTTTTTCTTTCGAGGATTTTTATCTTTGGAACCGACAGGCCTGCCACGCTTTTGGCATGTATTTGCTTCAGTGGCTATTTGTCCTACTGGGACATCAATTCGAATTGGGGCATCTTCCGTCCTGCCACGCTTCTGGCATGAATTTGCTTCAGTGGCTACTTGTCCTACTGGGACATCAATTCGAATTGGGACATTTTTCGCTGGTATATAAGATTTGGTTATCCTCTTTGTATCGAAAAATGCATCAGGCAATTCATTTGCTATTCTTTGCAAATGTATAATCTTTTGAACTTCTAGTTCACATTGCCCTGATCGAGGATCTAAATGCATCAACGATGATGCATTCCAATTAAGTTCCTTTTCAGGAAGCTTATTCTCTCCCCCTAATGTTGAAAATTTTGATTCATCAAAATGACAATCGCAAACCGGGCTTTAAATACATCTCCCGTTTGTATCTCAAGATACCTCACTATAGAGGGAGAATCATATCCAACATATATCCCTAATTTTCTTTGGGGTCCATTTTGGTACGATTAGGTGGTGCAATGGAAACATATATCGCACACCCAAATATTCTTAAATGGAAGACATTTGGCTGCTGGCCAAAAGCTAATTGCATAGGAGAGAACCGATGGTAACTCGTTGGCCTCAAACGAATAAGTGCTGCGGCATGTAAAATAGCATGCCCCCAACATGAGAGTTTTCAATAATTCTCCTCATCATGGTTGTTCCCGGATGACCCAATCTATCATGCCAAGTTATGAATTCATTTGGCTAGTAAACTTCTGGTTTACAATGGCATGTGATTCAATTGCACTAATCTTGGTATAATACAATCCAGATGAAAGTGAGGGTAACTTTTCTAATATAACCTTTTTATTTAAATCATGAGTTGTGATACATAAATACTCATGATTTCCCTCCTTCATTGTTTCAATATGATATCCATTTCGGCGAATATCTTTGAAACTCAACAAGTTCCTCAGGGACTTGGTAGATAATAGTGCATTTTTTATTATAAATTTTGTTCCTCCAGGAAACAAAATTATAGCTCTTCCGGAGCCTTCTATCACATTGCCCGAGCCAATAATAGTATTAACATATTCATCTTTTGACACAAGATGGGTAAAATATATATCACTTTTAAGAATAGTGTGTGAATTTACACTATCCGCAAGGCAAATATCTTCAGAATATGTCCTTGCCATTTTTCTTCAAAAACAAATAATAATAATAATAATAATAATAAAATGAGCAAAAGTACATGCACAGTAAAAATTATTCACATGAATACTTAACAAACACATATATATATATCAAACTATTCCATCATTGATCAAATAGCCAATATTTCCTTCAGGATCCTTAAAGAAATTAGATACATCATAATGAATGGTGGAATTTTCATAATTTGAAACAAAATTTGTTTCCTTTCCTTTGTCATCCTTTTTCAAGGATGCTTAATAAAGATCAACAATGTGCCTTGGGATACGATAGGTACATGACCAATAGCCCTTTCCACCACAACAGAAGCATTTATCCTCAATTGATTTACTTTGCCCAATATTTCTTTCTTTATCCCACTTCTAGTGAGATCTTTTCTTTTGAATATAATTCTTCTTCCTTCCATAATTTTTCTTGCTACCAAAACCTGGACATTTACCTCTTCTGGGGTTATGATTTGCCACATTTGCTTCAGAAAATGGGGCGGTGCCAGTTGGGCGCGCTTCATAATTCCTTAAAAGTAATTCATTGTTGCGTTCAGCAACAAGAAGACAAGAAATTAACTCAGAATATGTTTTTAAAACCTTTTTCTCGATTGCTACTGCAGGAGCACATTCGAGGCATGGAAGGTTGAGAAAGTTTTCTCTAACATATCGGGCTTGAGGAAGTATCACCGTCTTTTGATGATTATACCTTTCTTTAAGGTCTCTCCACAGATCTACAGGATCTTTTAATGTGGGATATTCATTTTTCAATCATACATCAAGATGACGATGAAGAAAAATCATGGCTTTGGCTTTATCCTTCTGGAATGTATTATTTTCAGCCTTAATAGTATCTCCAAGATCCATTGAATCAAGATGGATTTTAGCATCTAGTATCCATGGTAAATAATTATTTCCAAATATATCAAAAGCATTATATTCAAGATGAAAAAGTTTCGACATAATAAAAATTTGTTACCTGAAGTCTTCCTAAAATATCGTTAGAGCTTCGTGCTGATAACGTGTTATAAAATAACTAAATAAATAAATAAGGAAGAGGTAACAAATATAAAATATAAAGAGAAGGAAAGAAGTATTGGAACATAAAGAGAGAGAGAATTATTTATTACTTTTGTGTGTATTCCTTTTGCCTCAGTACATGTATTTATAGACAAACAAGAGGTAGCATATTCAACTCTCATTAAACTCATCTCTTTTGAGAATGTGAGCCGTCCATATTAAATGATCGTCATCCACCTCATTTGATCTTATCACAACATTTAGATAATTTTAAGTGTGTTTATTCACTGCATTAAGATCGTCGTTGCTGAAAATTTGCTTATAAATGTTTTTATGCTAGTTACCAAGTTTATGCATTAATCTCTTGCCAGACTCAAGTTTTACTTTTTGATTTCTACAACTTTTTTTTTTGTTTGCATTTTCTTTCATACTCTATTTATGTTATGCAATAATTCTTGTTATTTAAAATTTTAACTTGCTGTTGAATGAATGGATTTTTTTTATTCATTTTGAATTTATGTTTTGTTGAACAATCCTCACTTTTTTTTTTTTGCAATTTTAGAAAATCTGGAATTGTATTTGTACTTGTTGCAATGTTAAGTTTTAATTTATATCTACCAAGTGTTTGATGTTTTTAGTTAATATGGAGTAGTTTTCTTATCTTGCCTTAAGTGTAGGACATAGACGAATATCTTGAGTCACATAATTGCTTAATTAATTGTAAGTAAGGTGGTTGATTCGATTTAATTAATATAACTCTAATTGCCTTTTCACGATTTTTGTGGTCAACTAGTTAAGACTTTATTAATTAGGTAGAGAAACTCTAACAAACTTATCTTTGATGTTTTTGGAAGATTAATTAGGACAATTTTATCTTAATTGTTTGTATGCTTTATTGAATTGAGTTTTGAAGTGTTTGGGTTAATATAACTAACTTTCTACAATTTTAGTGGTTAAATGGCTAAGACCTTGTTATTTTAGTTGAGAAACTCCAATTGACGTACCATTGATGTTTTTGGTTGACTTATTAGAAAAATTTACTTTTTTGTTGATGTAAATAAAGTGGCAAGGATAGATAATTCTTGGAAGGAAATATCTCTAACCCAAGGTACTTTTATTTCATTAACTTATGTTTTTTCAATTACCTTTCTTTTTATTTATTTGCATTTTATCATTATTTCTTAAAGTCTGATTTCCATGCTCAAAATTCCCTTACTTCTGTTATCAATCTAAATATCCCTTCCTCGGAATATGACCCGAGGCTAAACTTTTGGTTTACATTTTAAACTTATTAATATGTTTACTATAGTGAGTGTATTAATATATTTCTTTGGGCAGACATGACGATAGATAGCAGAAGTAGATCGAGTAAGTCACGTAGTTGTAGTAGAGGGCGGGGTTCTACCGAATTTCCAAAAACTGTCTAGTCATCGCCCTCTATTCCGTCTACTCTGTCGACCCATGTGACATCACAGGCAGGTTCAGCGGACCAGCAATTTATCATGGTTCCAAACTCGAAGGATGTGCCTTCTTTTACTACGCCCCCTGCAGATGCATCGACGACGTCGACAGAGTCCGCGGTGGGTGATTCCTTCGATGCCCCCAGCAGGATACCCCTCCACCACCGCCCGTCATCCAACTGAGTATTTGGCCCAATGGCATGTAATCATGAGTACATTCAGTTTATTTGTTTGTTTAATCTTAAGTTTATGCGTTTTTATGAGCTTTTTAATGTTAGTTTCCTTTCTGCTAGGTTTGCACCAAATCTTCCCAATATTTACACACAGGAGATCTTTGACGTTATTAAGTTGATGTACGACCACCCGTGGATGACCTACACACAAATTCTGGCTGTGACTAGAGATCAATGGTTTCAAAAGTGGGTGGTAAGAATCCAATAATGCTGAATTAACTTTATTTGAACTGTATTTTATTCCGACTAACTAATGTTGGTGAATCACTTTGTACAGTTGAAATTCATATGGGATGCGAATTATAATCTCATGATTCGGAAGATCTACGACCACCGGGCAGCCAAATGTTTTTAGTAGATGATCAGCGACGTTCGTAAGGGGTGCGACCACCTCACGTCGTGGAACTGTCCAAACATCAAGAAGGAACTGGAGGTCTATTTTACTCATGATGAAGGCTTCAAATTTATTTTATTAGTTGATATATTAATATGTAGTCTAAGTTGTTGGACCATGAGGTAACGCTGGCGGAGACTTTCAAGTATACCCATACTTTAAAGGCCAACAAGGAGAGATTTGCGATCGGTGGCCAACTATGTGAGTTTAAATAAATCCTAAGTTTCAAATTTATTTGATTTAAAGTCAATTATTTAACTGTTATCTTAATCATAATGTGTGTGACACTGGAGGATTACACTCAGAGATTGGAGGCCGAGACCCAACAATCTCAGCCGCCTGGTGGAAACGATGAAGCCAGCTCTAAAATTTCGACGGTAGATCCTAATAATAGTATGTGTTCAAATTTGGACCCAATAGACATAAGTCTAGTTACAATCCACCATCAGATAAAAAGGGATCTGAAATTAGGCTGCACAAATTTTGCCTAATAGTACCAGACACAACCCATGTATTTTTATTCACATGGGTCGAACTGACTTAGGTAAGGGTATTAAAATCTGTATCCGACCAAATTGGGAGTGTTGAGTTAAGAAATTAACTAAATTAATTAGTGATGACAAACATTATTTTTGGGCAAAATAAATAATTAGTGTTGATTAACTATAATTACTTATTACTAATTGTTTATTGTTGCAGGCCAAAATTCAAAAGGCCAAATAGAATAAAAAGCAATCAACAAGGATGATGGGTTGAAAGCAAAATTAAGAGCCCAAGGAAAAGCAAAGAAAGAAGCCAAAGAAATCAAATCGGGCCAAGCATATCAATACCCGATCCAAGCCCGATCTGATTTCAGAAAAGCAAATCCCTCTCTTTTGCTTAACCAAAAGCAACGTTCATCTCACTTTTGTCCTAGTCAAATCAGAGTTTCAGAAAAGTAAGAAAGAGAAAGAGAGAGAGCTTCTTCACCAAGCTAGTCACCAAAGAAGTAAGAGAGAGAAGGATTAAGCTTGAAAGGCAGATATCAAATCACCCAGTTCAAACCCAATCAAGCTTAGGTTAAAGGTAACCCATTTCCTCTTGTATGTATCAGATCTTCTTCTCCTCTTCCCAACTCTCTGCTCTATCCGAAATGCGATACAAAGGAAAGATGGTTTCTGTTCTTCTCTGCTGTGTATCCACGGTCTTAAACATGACTTGGGGACCAAGTTGATTTTCAAGGGCTCAGATTAAGTTGACCTTTGGAAGATATCTATGGTTGCTATTTTATGGCTTTCGGTCAAGATAAGGAAGTCAGTAGGAGAGTTTCTACTCTGGGGATTAAGGTGAAAAAGTGAATCTATGGGTTGGTGAAGCTCAAGGCTCAAGATGTTGACCTAGGAAGGTGAACCCAGCAACATGCAAGGAGATAAAAGAGATTTGTTGCTCATTCAGAAGTCAAGAAGAGAAAACCAGAGTGTGAGAACAGTGTTCTGTAAAGAAGTTCCTCTACTTGGATAATGCTTTCTTTCAAAGAAGCATTCGGCCAATACTGAAGAACTGTATCTAAGGTTTGCGAATCTGGTTTTTCACATAGCTAAGAGGCTGCTGATGAAGTCAATCTCCTTCATGTTTTACTGATTGTAATGTACTTTTCTAAGTTTATCTTTCTGTAATTTCTAGTGAGAAAAGGCATTGTGAGAAAGCTCAAGTAAAAGCCATGAGTGAAAAAAGGCCGAGTGAAACACTTGAGAGAAAAGTCTAGAGTTATTTTCAGATTTCTTTAGGTATGTCTATGTCTTGTATCTTGTACCTGTGAGGTATCCCTTTCTTAGTTGGGTCAGCACTAAGAGTGAATAGTTAGGTATTAGCATAGCCAATGTCAAGTTATTTTTTTCATATGCTTTTTTTTTTTTTGTCTGATATCTTTTCATGTTTTAAGAAATGACACATATATAGATACATAGTTACATACATAAGTACACGTTGAAAGAGAGAAGTAAACTCTAGAGGTAGTTTGTGTTTGATTTGCATTTTCCTCCTTTGTTTTCTTATATAGATGAAAAGATAAATTGTGATAATTGATTTTTTATATATAGATGAAAAATGGGAATAACTCATAAGAAGATGAGTAGTAAGAGTTCAAGTGATAAGAAAACTGATAAAGTAGTTAAAGGTTAATAGAAATTATTAGAGATTGTTTGAAATAGTTGGAAACAGTTATAGCCAGTAGCAGCAAGCTATTATTGTTATTTAACATCATTACTTGATGAACAAGTCATAATAGCCTACAAATGATGACTAGATGTTTTCATGTGAGAATAATTATTAAAAATTGTTAAATAATTTGATATATTTAACTAAACTGTTTAATATACGAAGACATTTTTATACAAATAGTCACCACTGTATATATAAATCTCTAATTCTCTTTTGTTTTATACTTAAATTTTCACCATTTAAAATCAGTAATATAAATTTCAATAAAAATGTGAAAAGGTTATTTTTGTTTTTCCATTATTTTTCTTTTTTTATACAAAAATAAAAATCATTGAAAATGAAACCAAACAGCTATTAAATGAATGTGAGTGCATAGACACACTTAAGAGTCAGAGAGAGGACCTTAAACCATTGAAGTTCTTTTTGCATTTGCAATGCTGAATTGGGAAATTTGCCAAGGTAAGAGGAAGGTCCTAGTTCAGCTGCAAGATGCAAAATGTTATTATCGAAGACGTCTTCACGGGATGCAATCATCTCTTTACGCCCCTCGATCTCATGAATGAATCTGAAAACTGTGTCATGACGATACGCAATTGCATGTGAAAATATGCCTCTTTCATTTTTGTCCATGGCCCACAGAAGGTCAGGATTTGCATGCCTCATTGAATCTATGAACTCAACAAGTCCATACTTTGCTGCGTGCAACATGGAGTCGTAAGCTAAGCACTTATGTAGCTTGGTTTCGTCTAATTCCGATATTTTTTTGCTCAACCATTTCAGAATCTCACATGCTACATGATGGTTCTTTTTCATCTCATATATTTTCTCACCCCCTGATAACATTTCAATAGCTACCAAGTTCAAGAAAGAATCTAATAATTGAAACAGAGAAAAAATGGGAAGGAAAAAAACCACTATATATGAACTTATTATAACTGTTTAAAGAAAGGGAAAATAGAAATGCTAATAAGCAAAAATATAATGCTAGAAAGATAAAAGAAATCGTTAGAATTTGTTTTATTTAGTATTTATTAGTTATTGTAACATTTAATAAATATTAAAGAAGACAAATTGGACTCTTTTTTGACTAATTTTTTTTGTTATCACAATTAATATCTAGGTTACATTAAGAAAGCAATATTTTTTATAAAATTAAAATCAGCCATAATTTTTTTTTCTTTATAATAACAATCAAAACCATTTATTTATAGTAGATAGTTCATTAGTTCTCAAAAGAATTGAACGGATTTATATTAATTTAAACAAGAAAACATCACTACCGCATTGGAATTAATTAAAAATTAAGGGCATTCGTCTAATCTTACGCACCCGGAAGTTTTCGAAGTCCACTAGAGATTTTGTCTAAAGGAGAAGTTGCAATAAGATTAGCCAAGATATTTGCCTTTGTGTCGTCCGGATCAACATGTAATATAATCTCCATACTTTTATTAGAAAGCTTTAGGAGTGTCTTCAGCCTCAGACCTGCAGTCAAATAGTTGGAAAAATATCTTTTAAAATAAAAAATTGACAAAATAAAAAAGTGAGAAATTTTATT
>NC_029788.2:115909297-115910456 GCF_000816755.2 Arachis ipaensis | reverse complement strand
TTCACTTTATTAATTTTCTCATTTTAAAAAAATAATCTTTCAAATTCTTCATTGTAGCCCATACTTTCTTTCTAGCTACTATTATTCATTCATTTATTCCTTGATATTACTTGCATACACATTTACCGTGGATGTATGCATGTAAATGTAACAGCTAACAATATATTAACTGTTTTAAGGGAAGATTAATCTTAGGGACCACTAACAAAAACTAATTATATATTAAGAAAGATCAATTACATCAAAACTAAGAAAAAGTAAAATTTAAGAAAAAGGATTAATGTGATAATATCTCGAGTACTATCCTCTAACACTATTGTTACTATTGATACATACACATTTAATTTTGTTTTTTAATAAAACATATTCCAATAGTTTTTATTGTAATTTAGCCATTAATACGTAAAAATAGATGATAAAAAAAATTTAGTTGAGAGATAAAAAGAGAGATCACCCGTTGTCAAATTGAGCTTTTTTGCTTTGATAACCTAGTTTGGAAGATCTAACAATAGTTTTTCTTGTGCAAAATTAATTTGCCTTAGTATTTGGTGATATTGCAATTAGTTACATTAAGATTATTGTTATTATTTATATTATTTATGGTGATTGGTTCTTATATGTGATGTCTTTTCCCTGTAAAAAAAAAACTTTCACCAGAGAACACGAAGATAAATGAACTACTCATGTTGGAAGAGTAAAATGAATCTTTTCTTTTTTGTATTAAAAACAATCATAAAAAGAATTAGACTGAGAGATTAATTAATGGTATTTTTGTCTCTTTAGAATGATGTTTTGGTCTTTCTTTATGAATTTTATTTAAATAGGTCCCTTTTAATTAATAATAATGATGTAATTAGTCTCTTTTATTTTTATTTTTTTTTTGTGACTAGTCTCTTTTATTAATTTGTCTAGGTTAACGGTTCTTTCCAATAATTTCTCCTTATTTTAATTAATCTACAAAAGGTCATCGCCTTAATCAATATTTTAAGGGCTATCTCTTTGTCTGATGTTTAAGTTGTTAAGACATATAGGAACTTTTATATTCCAAAACGGCGTTCTAAGAATTTCTTTTCTATTTGAAGTATGTTAATGCACAATAAATATAATCCAAGTATTTAATATTTAGTATGTCCGAATAATTTTATATGAGAAACTTTTA
>NC_029788.2:115903672-115906491 GCF_000816755.2 Arachis ipaensis | reverse complement strand
TAATGTTAGGAATGTTAGGTAGGTAATAATGTGACAAGAAGTTGTTGAAAGTTGACTTATATATGAAAAACAAAAATTATATGACAATCAATGCTTGAACGAAATAGTTAAGTACTTATTAGGTGAGCAACACTTCGGAATTTTTCTGGGTTATTAGACACGTAATATTTTTTATTTTATATTTCAGCATGCGTTTTTGAAAAGAAAATTAATAATCAACTTATGAATGTCCAACTAATGTTAGGTAGGTAATAATGTGACAAGAAGTTGTTGAAAGTTGACTTATATATGAAAAACAAAAATTATATGACAATCAATGCTTGAACGAAATAGTTAAGTACTTATTAGGTGAGCAACACTTCGGAAATAATTCAATTTTTCTGGGAAAGGGCAAATTAAACTCACAGTGATAAATAAATCTCTGCCATAATCCAAGCTGGCTTCCACTACGAAATGCAGAAGGCATGTGAGCTAGTGCATATATGGGCCGTAGGTCCACTGATTCTGATTCAGGATCAATTCGCAATTCTCCACTAAGCCTGTGTTGGATCAATGAGGCAGCAACATCTATACCCAGAGAAAACGTAATAAAAAGCTGAATAACATTTTATTTAGAATAATGGTGAAAATAATATATTTTATTTAGTAATTAGTATGAAGGCTGGGAATTTCACATTTAAAATACATGTTAAATAATTAAAAAATGCTTTTGTTTCACATTGACAAACCTTCTCCTTTGTATAAACAAAAATAGTAAAATCAAATGATATATTAGAAATTTAGAACCAATATTTAAAAAATTTAAAGTAATCAATATTAGTTTAAAACTTTAAATACAGAACAAAGGTTAAAAATATTAATTACTTAACATTTTTTATCTTTAAAAACTTATAAAAAGTTAAATAATTTTTTGCACAAAAATATTTTATTTTAAAATAATAACTAAGATATTAACTTGTATTATATCTAATAATAAAATCAAACATAGTCGATTCTTAATTATAAAAGAAAAAATGCACAACCAAACAACTCTGTATTTTATTACAATAAAAAAGAAAAGAAAAGAGCTGTTGCGCTGTTGACTGTTGAACACTTGAAGCCAGAAGATTGAAAGAGGATATGTGGGAAGACGAACAGAGACTAAGTTGCAACACCTTACCGAATATTTCTGCATAGATGCATCGCGTAAGAAGCATAATTCCATAACGGCCTCCCTTCTCAAAGAAAACAGGAGGAGGAGTCTTAGAGAACAGGTACGTGGTCATTTCTTTGTGACCCTTCTTGGAAGCAATGAGAACCGGAATCTCACCATTCTGGTAGTCGTTGATGTAACCACCAACATATTCATCATCGTCTTGCTTGGTCCTTATGGTTAGCAACTCCTCTCCTCCTTTAACAACCATCCTCTCCGCCATAGCTACGTTGTCCGTTAACTCAGCAACAAGAGCAAGCGCAGTGTATCCCCTTTTGTCCTGCATCTTCAGCAACCGCTGGTTCCCCATGTTAACTAGCTCCTTCACGATCCTCTCCTTACCAGAAGCCACTGCCACGTGGAGAACCGTCCTTCCCGTGGAGGATGCGGTGGAGAATATAGAGTCCGGGTACCTGTTGATACGATTTCGCGTCGTTCCAGTATCCTCTCTTTACTGCACTGTGGAGCCTGTGAACGTGACTGCCATGTTCTTGATCTGAATCTGGAAACGCTCTCACGTCTTTGCTGAATGAGATCTTCAAGTGGTTCCATGCCTCTCTGGCCTTTTCGAATTTTCTTATGTTGGAGAGGTTCTCTGATCCACACGCCAGTTGAATGGCGTGTAAAGCCTTTGCGTTCTTCGATATCCATTCTTCCGTTTCTGATTTATTATTATTATTACTATTTTGATCAGCCTCAACTATACCACGCCATAGACCTTGACCAACAAGATAGTTTTTCACCAGAGTGCTCCAGTTGTCGTAGTTGTCTTTTGTAAGCGCTTCCAGAACGATCCCGGTTGAAGCAATATTGATATTAGTAGCTGCTGCCATATTATTTGTTCGCATAAAAAAAATTAAAATGGTAAACTACCAAAAGTATTCCTGATTCAGTTGGGGACTTGGGGATCAAGAGTGGATGATTTGAAATGATAGATTAAAAAAATGTTTCTACTGTTTAGTGAGAAAAAATGAATAATTAATTCATTTTGTATATACGGACAATAAAAGAAATATTTGTCCTGACAGTTTTTTTAAGATTGGGGAACTAATTCTACATGCAATCAAACATTTAATTTTTTAATAAATTCTGATATTTAAATTTTAAAAACTAATTTTACATTCAAAAAACATGTACTACTCTCTCACTTTCTTTCATTTCTTTTCTCTTTTCTATTGTCGGTTTATTTTTTTTAATTTTTTATTTAATTTTAAATATTTTTTATTATATTTTAAATATTTCGTTTTTTAGTTCAAGATGTTTTTTTAAATTAACAAAATATCAAAACAAATCAAAACATAATATTAACATCTAAAAATTCTGAAAAGACGACATCCAACTATAAACAAAATAACATCTAAAACTATCAAAAAATAAAAACATAACGATGTCAGAAAGTAATAATGCACACTTAATAGTTGTAGTTGCCTCGCTGGGCGGAAAGAAAGTAATTATTTTGCAGTATCTATGGTCAGCGTCACGTGCAGAGCTGAGGGTAGGGTAGAGAGTAATTATTTTTTACTCTTAATATTATATATATAAAATAAAGTAAAATTTTTTATCATTCAATATTTTTTTTCTTATATTTTTTCTTTATCTTACTTTTAAAATAAATGATAATAGATAA